>NC_056729.1:338923946-339103946 GCF_019279795.1 Protopterus annectens
GGCATTCACATGGGTGGGACAACAGGAATAAAGAAGAATAGGCCATTCCAGACTTCTGTCTGGCAAATGGTTTGATAGTATCCATGGCTCAGAAAGAGAGGAGTACTGTCTTGTGTGTGCTGTATATCAGAAAGAGAGACGGCCACATGATCACATACAAAAATGGCCAACATGCAACTGAGGTAAACTTCCTTCTAGTAAGGAAAGGGCACTGGGGTAGAATCAGAAATTGCACAGTCATCCCCATGAAACAATTGGCTAACAGCACAAGCAGCTAGTTGCCACAATCAGCTGCAAGCAGTGGTCAGAGAAGGCTCTAAGGTCAATGGAGACTAGGCTGAATAACTGGAAGTTGGCTGGACAGAAACTACAAGAGTTCAAAGAATTACTCAGGCTCTAGCACCTCAGAAATTAGAGGAAATGAGGTTGGAGAAGAATGGCAGAAGTCCAGGAAGTCATCAAAAGAAAGAAGAACTGCAAGAAAAAGTGGGAGATAGAAAAGTCAGACCAGACAAAGAAGGAATACTAACTGGCTATCAAACAAGCTAAGAGAGAAGTTGCAATAGCAAATAACAAGGCATCCGAAGCACTCTACCAGCTGTTGGAAAGTGACTCAGTAGATGGCACAAAGAAACTCTATCAACTTGCCAGGCAAAGACAGAAAGATAAAGTAAATAGTCAGATACCCTTCATAAGGAAGGTGAGCATAAAGTGAGCTCAGGGAGGACAGAAACCTCCTGTGGAGCAGAAGGGTAAAAGCTTGTTTGATCCTGATTTTCAGTATGAATACAGACTGTGAAAGTGGGGCCTCACAATCCTTCTGGCTTTCTGGATTTTAAGTAAGAGGTGTCAAAAAAGTTAGCACAGGGATAACTGGCTTATGGAGGCCAAGCTTTCATAGTGACATCACTTTTTGATCCTTCGATGTCAGCTCTTCCTATCATTATGAAGCAGAATTCACCAAGCGTTGGATTGTTCACCCACTAATAGGGAATGTGAGCTGCGATTAGACTGCATGAGACAGTTTAGTTTTACCCTACTGATGATGTGTTGTTCCAATATTATTCCTGCTCAGTACGAGAGGAACTGCAGGTTCTGGCATTTGGTGCATGTGCTTGACTGAGGAGCCAATGGTGCAAAGCTACCATTTGTGGGATTGTGACTGAACATCTCTAAGTCAGTATCCTGCCTAAACGTAGCGATACCACAGCACCGCAGATCACTGGTTAGCCAGGGATAGCTGCCTGCTAAGTTGGCAAGGAGTGCCACTCGTCACTATGTCGGAGTGTGGACAGAAGGGGGCCGCCTCTCTCCAGCAGTGCACCGCATGTTCATGTGGAATCAGGTGCTAAATCATTAGTAGATGCCCTGATTCTGGCTGTAACAACCTGCTCACCAGCCACAGGAAGTCACAGACAAATGGAAGGAGTGCTTTTAGCAGTTTCTGAGTGAAGAAAACCCTACAGAAGCTGTACTGTCCAGGACACAGCCTACGATGAAAGAAGAGAAGGAGCTCACCCTAGAAGAAGTATGAACAGCACTAAGGATAATGAAATCAGGGAATGCAGCAGGCTCAGGTGAGATCACGGCAGATATGATCAAGATGTTGAATAAGATAAGGGAGAAAAGGCTCCTGCGGTACTCATAGCGGTATGGAAACAAAGGCAGTACAGAGGTATCAAACTCATGTCACATTGGAAGTTCTGGACAGGATGAATGGTAAACAAATACGCAGAGTAGTAGAAAGTAAGATGGGAGATAAGCAGTTCAGATTCAGATCAGGATCCAGTACAACCAACCTGATGTTTGCAATGAGACAGATAGTTGAGATGAAGCTAGAGATGAGGAAAGAGACCAAATGGGCATTCCTAGACTTGGAGAAATCATATGACAAGGTCCCAAGAAAGCTGATCTGGTAGTACTGTGGTGGTTTGAAGTCCCAGAAACTTTGGTAGAATTAGTGCAGGCTATGTACAAGAACCCAATGACTTAAGTACGAACAGTGTTTGGTTTCACAGAGGGATCCACAGTTGGAGTGAGTATGCATCAGGGTTCAGTTCTGAGCCCACTACTGTTCATACTGCTGATGGATTACATTAGCAAACAGGTCGAAGGGGCTAGATCAACAAAGTTGCTGTATGCAGAAGATGTGGCATTACAGGCAGACTGAGCAAGAACTTCAGCAAAGGATAGGAGAATGGAATGCAAAACTGAAGGCACATGGGATGAAATTAAGCACAAATAAGACAGTGGTAATGGCAGCAAACTGGGAAAATCAGAAGAAGGTGAGAATTGAGATAGAAGGGAAGATAGTGGAACAGGTAAATAGCTTCAAGTATCTAGGAGGAGTGGTTGAGGAGAAGGGAAGTCTGAATGAAGAGGTCAAAACTAGAATCAGAGGGGCTGTAGCCAAGTGGGATAGAGTGTCAGGTGTAGTCTATGACAGAAGAATGCCAAAGAAGCTGAAAAGTAAGGTGTACAAGACAGTGGTGCGACCAGTACTACTGTATGGTACATAAACCTGGGCAGTAAAGACAGAGCAGATGAAGAAGCTAGAGGTGATGGAAATGAAGTGCCTACAAAGGGTGGTAGGATGTACTCTGTGGAACAGAAGAAGAAATGAGGACATAAGAGCAGAAAGATGCCATGCCCTTACTTATAAGTTGGGCGACACAGAATGATTTTCTTACTACCTTGGCCACATGTTGGTCAAAGGCCAGACTACTGTTTACATATGTTCCCAGATCCCTGACTACAGTGTCAGCTCTTGGGTCTGTTTTATCGATGGAGTAATTAACCTGGGTGGCAGTCTTCCCAAAATACACAATAATGAATTTCTTGGCTTTGAGTTTTAGTCCATGACTTTGGCACCAGTCATTTGTGTTAGACTCTCTTGTAAGATGTTTCTGCCAAGAGGAAAATCTATGATAGCTCTTAACTTGCAGTCATCTGAGAACTTGGTCAGTTAAAGGCCCTTGACATTAACTTTTACCTCTGAGAAGTAGATAGCAAATAGGAGCAGTTCCAGCACAGAGTCCTGAGAAATACCACTGATGACCACTCTCTTAGCGGAGGTGGTATCACCAATCCTGACTTCATGGGTCCTGTCTGTGAGCCAGCTGGCAAGCCAGCGAATTATGTACAGGTTTATGCCCAGTTTAGTGAGCTTGTCAACTATACTTGAGTGGCATATTGTATGGAATGCCTTAGCCAGGTCCAGGTAGACTGTATGTTCCATTTTCCCTTTAGTGACCTTCACGAGAAGTCCACCAAGTTTATTAGACATGCTCTTCCATTAACAAAGCTAAACTGGGTTGGATACAGTGTCTTTCCCCTCATACATTGCCTTAGTGACCTTCTCAAGAAGTCCGCCAGGTTTATTAGACATGATATTCCATTAACAAAGCTAAACTGGGATGGGTTCAGTGTCTGAAGGCTGCCTATGTCTTTGCTGATCATTTCCATGATAATTTGTTCTATGACTTTGCATATTAGATTAGTCAGAATAATAGGTCTGTAGTTTCTGGGGTCAGTTGATGGTCCACCCTTGTGAAATGGGATAACCATTGCAGTCCTCCATTCTTGAGGTACAAAGCCTGTTTTGAGGCTACAATTGAAAAGTGAATCAAATGGTCCCGATAAGTCATATTTCTAGCTATTCAGGAGGCATCCAGGGATATTGTTGGGGCCCACTGAGGTTGTGTTTTTGGCCTTAGCGAATGATGCCATAACCTGCTCCCTGTTAATAGCTGGTGGGGGGATTGTTATGCTAGTAGGCATTTCATGGAGGGGAAGGGGGGAGTGGGGGCAAAATTATTAGCTGAATTTGTCAGCCAGTAAATTTGCTATGATGCTTTTGCTCATTGAAGGTGACATCCAAAGCAACATGGCCTGTTATCCATGTCAAATCTCTCTGGAAAGACACCATAAATTAAGCCAGTTATTGAAGTCAATCATCTTTTGTTCATACTGTGGCATCATAGGTTCATAGGTTGGTACTAAGCTATTGGCCCTAGGGCCTATGCAAGCCTAGCCATAACAATTCCCTGGATATTTCTTCCCACAATATTTACTTCTCTGGACCCCTGTCTAGCAGGGTGACTGACATGATCCCTGGGGTGAATTTCCTATCTCCCATCCAATCATCAAGGTTCCTTTTGACAAGGGCCAATGAGGCACTCTGCTTGACATGTATGGGCAGTGTATTCCAGAGTATGGGGAGTCTCTGGGTCAGGAACCTATCCCTCCAGCATGTTTTGTTCATTGTGATGACAAGGTTTAGATCCCTGGAGTGTGTGGCTCTGAGGGATTGTGATTTCTTTAAGTGGAGCATGTCCAACAGCTCAGGGTTTGACATGGCCTTCTATGTTAAGCAGAGATCGCCTCTGAGTAGACGATATGCCACAGAGTATAGCTGGAGGTTTTTTAGACGGTCAGCATATGGCATCTGCTTTAGGCCTGTGATTCTTTTAGTGAGGTATTTATGTGGCCTTTCCAGCTGTTGCAGATGTCTTGTGAGGTACATACCAAACCATATAATGGGTCTAATGAGGGATGAGTACAGTGGGACAATGACCTCCTTTTTTCTGGATGAAAAGCCCTTAGTGATGAGGTGTGCCACATAGAAGGATTTCCTGACTGTTGTGGCGATGTGGTTATCGAAAGTGAGACCACTGCCCACCTGTGTCCCTAAGTCTCTCATCACACTTTCGATGTTTAGTGTCCTGCCACCTATGTGGTAATTCATGGGTACATGTTTTTTTCCAAAAGGGATAACTATACATTTCTTGGCATTAAGCTTGAGCCCATGGCTCTGGCACCAGGCATCTGTTTCTGTAAGGCCCTTTTATAGAATATCCACATAACTTGGGGATTCAATAATGGCTCCCAGTTTGCAGTCATCTGCAAACTTTGTTAGCCAGAGTCCCTTAGTGTTGGCCTGTACTTCAGAGAAGTAGATGCCAAACAAGAGTGGTCCCAGGACTGAACCCTGAGGTACTCCACTTGTCACTTGTCTGGAGCTGGATTTGGAGTCAGCTACTTTTACAGTCTGGGTTCTGTCAGTAAGCCAGTTGGCAACCCATCGAGTGACTACGGATTTATGCCCAGCTTAGTAAGTTTATCTATGATTCCAGAGTGGGGGATGGTGTTGAAGGCCTTGGCAAGGTCCAGATAGGCTGTGTGGACCGCCTTACCCTCGTCCACAGCTCTGCAGACTGATTCGAAGAAGTTAATCAGATTCAGGAGACAAGATCGGCCCTTCACAAACCCAAACTGGGTGGGGTCCAGTGTTTGATGGTTGCCAATGTCTTTGTTTATAAGTTCCATGATAATGCATTCCATGCCCTTGCAGATCAGGCTTGTCAGACTGATGGGACGGTAGTTCCTGGGATCCAAGGTGGATCCTCCCTTGTGGAGCGGGATAACTGTAGCTGTGCGCCACTCAGTGGGCACGAAGCCTGAGGTGAGGCTATGATTAAACATGACACTTAGGTGAGGTGCCAGTTCATTTTGTAGTTCATGTAGTACACAGTCTGGGATGTCATCTGGTCCCATGGATGCTGTATTCTTAGCTTTGGAGAGTGCGGTTTCTACCTGTGTGGCCATGATTACCGGAATTTGGCAATCTTTTGGTATTGAGATGGGCCCTTTAGCGGGTGAGGGGGGGGGGGTGAAGTTAGCACTAAATCAATCTGCCAGGATATTGGCAATATCCTTGGGATCAGTATATTTAATGCCATTCTGTTGTAGCTCAGAGCAGATCTGAGCATTGCCATTTAGATTCTTGACATAACTATAGAATGCCTTGTGGTTGCCTTTGAAATCTTTGGCAATTTTATTTTCGTAACTAGCTTTTGAGGATTTTATGAGGGATCTCAGCTTCTTACTGAGGCTGGTGAGGGAGTTTTTTGCATCCTGGGATTTTCCTGTTTTCTGCAACAGTTTCTTCCTTCTGTTGTATTTGTATAGTTTGTTTATAGCAGGGGACCACCAGATTGGCTTCCTTTTTTTGGAGAAGAGCATCTTGGTTCTATTTGGGATGGCATGATTCATGCACGAGTAGATGTGCTCGTACAGTGCCTTAGTGTAGGATTCTGCAGTCGAACTTCCAGATCCCGTATGCGTGGGTGTCGTGAAGTTTGTCACTTCTGACTTCAGTAGCATGAAGTTGGCTTTGGAGAAGTTTTTTAAGGAGGTTTCCTTACTGGGGGGTGGGGGTGGGATGTGGATGTCAAGGGTGATTTTCTTACGGTCAGACCTAACCAATGAGGGGGTGACCACTGGTGTGGAGCATCTATCTCCCATGTTGGTAATGACCAGGTCTAGGATATTGGAGCTCCTGGTGGGACAATGGATTAGTTGATCCAGGGCATTGAAATTTATGAATTCCAAGAACCGTTGGGAAAAGGAGTTGGTACCCGAGTAGTTTTCCCAGTTAATGGCAGAGTAGTTGAAATCACCCAGTATTAGGGTGTTTGGTTGTATCTTAATATTTTCCAGTATGTTTAGAAAGGTGTAGTGAGACTCTTGGGGCATGGTGGGTGATCTGTAGCAAGCTACAATTTGGATTGTAGTCTTACCTAGTGTTAGTTGCACCTGGAGAATTTCAGATGCATTGTGTTGGGCAACTAGCCTGGAGGTGTGAATATCCTTGGTGAATATGGACACTCCTCCACCTTTAGTGTTTCGGTCTTGGTTTTGTGTCTGAAAAGTGTGGTAAGAATTGTAGCCTGGTATTGCAGGGGTGCTCTCTGGAGCCTTGAACCAGGTCTCAGTTACTGCACAGATATCGATGTTCTCCATTTTTAGGAGTGCCTCGAGAGAGTGCATTTTGAGGTTTAGACTTCTAGCATTGAATAGCATTACCTTCAGATTTTGCATGCTTGTATCTGTTACAGTGGTGGTTTTATCCTTTGAACCTTGCCTAAAAAAGGCACTATAGGGGTGGCAAGAGCTTTAGCCAGTAACCTGAATCCCGGGGGTGACAGGTGCAGGCCATCTCTGGCAAAGCATCGTGGTTTGTCAATCATGTCTTCCCAGCCAGACAAATACTGGATCCCCTTTGAATGACACCAGAAGCTTAGCCAATTGTTGAAGTCAATCATTTTGTCCTTATACTGTGGTATCATTCTGGGCGAAGGCAAGATGCTACTCAGGGCTAGGGTCATACCTGCCTGGGTCACATGATCCAAGAGCTCTTCCATGTCTCTTTTCATGTAGTCCTGGAAAGTACGTCTCAAGTCATTCACTCCAGCATGGACAATGACAGAGTCGTATTTGTACTTGTTGTGGAGTGACTTGAGTGCATGTGTTATGTGGCGGATCCTGGCACCCGACAGGCAGCTGACTGTAATTTTCTCCTTGTTCAGCCTGGTGAGTGGGACATCAGTGTGCGTGACTATAGAGTCACCTATGACAAAAGTGTTGGGTACATTGTCTTGCCTTAGGGGCTGTTGTTGGGTGGCTCACTGGTGTTGTGAGCTATGTGTCACTTTGGTTGTGACTGGTGTTTGTTTGCGTTTCAGCTTCGGAGGTCCTTGTTGCTTGCGCAGGTTAATGTTAAGGGCCTCCGCATATGTGGGTTTAGTGTTGCTGTGGGTTTAGTGTTGCTATGTGTGGGTGTTGATGGTTCATAGGTTCATAGGTTGGTACTAGGCTATCAGCCCTAGGGCCTATACAAGCCTAGCCATAACAATTCCCTGGCTATTTCTTCCCACATTATTTACTTTCCTGGACCCCTGTCTAGCAGGGCGACTGACGTGATCCCTGGGGTGAATTTCCTTTCTCCCATCCAATCGTCAAGGTTCCTCTTGAAGAGGTCCAAAGAGGCACTCTGCTTGACATGTATGGGCAATCTATTCCAGAGTCTGGGGAGTCTCTGGGTCAGGAACCTATCCCTCCAGCACGTTTTGTTTATTGTGATAACAGGGTTTAGATCCCTGGAGCGTGTAGCTCTGAGGGATTGGGATTTCTTTAAGTGCAGCATGTCCAACAGCTCTGGGTTTGACATGGCCTTGTATGTTAAGCAGAGATCGCCTCTGAGTAGACGATATGCGACAGAGTATAGCTGGAGTTTTTTAAGGCGGTCAGCGTAGGGCATCTGCTTTAGGCCTGTGATTCTTTTAGTGAGGTATTTCTGAGGCCTTTCCAGTTGTTGCAGATGTTTTGAGAGGTACATACCAAATGGGGCGTTGTATTCTATAATGGGTCTAATGAGGGATGAGTACAATGGGACAATGACCTCCTTTTTTCTGGATGAAAAGCCCTTCGTGATGAGGTGTGCCACATAGAAGGATTTCCTGACTCTTGTGGCGATGTGGTTATCGAAGGTGAGACCACTGTCCACCTGTGTCCCTAAGTCTCTTATCACACTTTCTGTGTTTAGTGTACTGTCACCTATATGGTAATTCATGGATACATGTTTTTCCCCAAAGGGGATAACAATACATTTCTTGGCATTGAGCTTGAGCCCATGGCTCTGGCACCAAGCATCTGTTTCTGTAAGGCCCTTTTGTAGAGTATCCACATCATTTGGGGATTCAATAATGGCTCCCAGTTTGCAGTCATCTGCAAACTTTGTTAGCCAGAGTCCCTTAGTGTTGACCTGTACTTCAGAGAAGTAGATGCCAAACAAGAGCGCCCCAGGACTGAACCCTGAGGTACTCCACTTGTCACTTGTCTGGAGCTGGATTTGGAGTCGGCTACTTTTACAGTGTGGGTTCTATCAGTAAGCCATTTAGCAACCCATTGGGTGACATAGGGATTAATGCCCAACTTAGTAAGTTTATCTATGATTCCAGAGTGAGGGATGGTGTCAAAGGCCTTGGCAAGGTCTAGATAGGCTGTGTGGACCACCTTACCCTTGTCCATGGCTCTGGAGACTGATTCAAAGAAGTCAATCAGGTTCAGGAGACAAGATCGGCCCTTCACAAACCCAAACTGGGTGGGGTCCAGTGTTTGAAGGTTGCCAATGTCTTTGTTTATAAGTTCCATGATAATATGCTCCATGGCCTTGCAGATAAGGCTTGTCAGACTGATGGAACGGTAGTTTCCGGGATCCAAGGTGGATCCCCCCTTGTGGATTGGGATAACTGTAGCTGTGTGCCACTCAGTGGGCACGAAACCTGAGGTGAGGCTATGATTAAACATGACACTTAGGTGAGGTGCCAGTTCATATTGTAGTTCATGTAGTACACAGCCCGGGATGTCATCTGGTCCCATGGATGCTGTATTCTTGGCTTTAGAGAGTGCGTTTTGTACCTGTGTGGCCGTTATTACTGGAATTTGGCAATCTTCCGGTATTGAGATGGGCCATTTAGGGGGTGAGAGGGGGGTGAAGCTGGCACTGAATCGATCTGCCAGGATATTGGCAATATCCTTGGATCAGTATATTTAATGCCATTCTGTTTTAGCTCAGAGCAGATCTGAGCATTGCCATTTAGATTCTTGATATAGTTATAGAATGCTTTGTGGTTGTCTTTGGAATCTTTGGCAATTTTATTTTCGTAACTAGCTTTGGAGGATTTTATGAGGCATCTCAGTTTCTTACTCAGGCTAGTAAGGAACTTTTTTGCATCCTGGGATTTTCCTCTTTTCTGCAAAAGTTTCTTCCTTTGTTGTAAAGTTTATTTATGGCAGGGGACCACCAGATTGGCTTCCTTTTTGGATGAGAGCATTTTGGTTCTATTTGGGATGGCACGATTCATGCATGAGTGGATGTGCTCATACAGTGCCTTAGTGTAGGATTCAGCAGTTGAACTTTCAGTTCCCGTCTGCATGGGTGTGATGAAGTTTGTCACTTCTGACTTGAGTAGCATGAAGTTGGCTTTGGAGAAGCTTTTTATGGTGGTTTCTTTACTGGGGGTGGGATGTGGATGTTAAGGGTGATTAGCTTATGGTCAGACCTGACTAACGAGGGGTGACCATAGGTATGGAGCATTGATTTCCCATGTTGGTAATGACCAGGTCTAGGATATTGGAGCCCTGGTGGGACTATGGATTAGTTGATCCAGGGCGTTGGAATTTATGAATTCCAAGAACCGTTGCAAAGGTGTTGGGACATGAGTAGTTTTCCCAGTTAATGGCAGGGTAGTTAAAATCACCCAGCATTAGGGTGTTTGGTTCTATCTTAATATTTTCCAGTATGTTTAGAAAGGTGTAGTGAGAATCTTGGGGTATGGTGGGGGATCTGTAGCAAGCTACAATTTGGATTGCAGTCTTACCTAGTGTTAGTTGCACTTGGAGAATTTCAGACACATTGTGTTGGCCAATTAGCCTGGTGGTGTGAATATCCTTGGTGAATATTGACACACCTCCACCTTTAGTGTTTCGGTCCTGGTTTGGTGGCCGAAAAGTGTGGTAAGAGTTGTAGCCTGGTATTGCAGGGGTGCTCTCTGGAGCCTTGAACCAGGTCTCAGTTACTGCACAGATATCGATGTTCTCCATTTTTAGGAGTGCCTCAAGAGAGTGCATTTTGAGGTTTAGACTTCTAGCATTGAGTAGCATTACCTTCAGATTTTGCTTGCTTGTACCTGTTACGGTGGTGGTTTTGTCCTTTGAAGTTTGCCTAAAAAAGGCACTATAGGGGTGGCAAGAGCCTTAGCCAGTAACCTGAATCTCAGGGGCGACAGGTGCAGACCATCTCTGGCAAAGCATCGTGGTCTGTCAATCATGTCATCCCAGGCAGACAGATACTGGATCCCCTTTGAATGACACCATAAGCTTAGCCAATTGTTGAAGTCAATCATTTTATCCTTATATTGTGGTATCATTCTGGGCGAAGGCAGGATGCTACTCAGGGCTAGGGTCATACCTGCCTGGGCCACATGATCCGAGAGCTCTTCCATGTCTCTTTTCATGTAGTCCAGGGAGGTACGTCTCAAGTCATTCACTCCAACATGGACAATGACAGAGTCATATTTGTACTTGTTGTGGAGTGACTTGAGTGCATGCGTTATGTGGCGGATCCTGGCACCCGACAGGCAGCTTACTGTAATTTTCTCCTTATTCAACCTGGTGAGAGGGACATCAGTGTGCCGGACTATAGAGTCACCTATGACTAAAGTGTTAGGTACATTGTTTTGCCTTAGGGGCTGTTGCTGGGTGGCACACTGGTGTTGTGAACTATGTGACACATTGGTTGTGATTGGTGTTTGTTTGCGTTTCAGCTTCAGAGGTCTTTGTTGCTTGGGCAGGTTACAGTTAAGGGCCTCTGCATATGTGGATTTAGTGTTGCTATATGTGGGTGTTGGTGGTCTGGGTTTAGAAGGGCTATGTGTTGCTTGAGGTGTAGTGTGGGTGTTAACATTCTCCTCTTGACTGTTTAGCACAATCTTGGGTGGAGAGAGCTTTGCTTCCACTTTGGCTATGTAAGTGCATCTCTCACAGGTTGTAGTGTTGGGTGGTAGGAGGAGAGGGTTGTCTGTGTACATGAGGCAATTTCTGCATTGCCCCAGTATGCCCAGATTCACCAGGTGGACAGGGGAAATCACCGGAAGCTGACCCTTAGACATGCCTGGTTTGGGGCTTTTTTTTTTTCTTTGTAAAGTATAGGAGCTGTTTCCTTAGCAAGGTACTTTGCAATTATAGGCTGTTTAGTGCCTACTATTAATTTCTCCTTGTTAACAAGGAGAGTTCAGTGTTTGTATGAGTTTAAGGCTTCCTAGTGCTTTCCAGCAGGTATTAGAGAAAGTGCTAGTCACAGGGATGCTTAAAGGTAAGATTGAAAAGAATGCACTCTGCAGTGTGCACTACAGAAGTTAGATGTGAAAGTAGGTAACTTGAGTTTTACCTGTTTAAAAGTTAAGGTTTAGTGGAGAGTTACTATTTTTAAAACAGCAAGATGGATTGAAAGGGGTGGTCACTTTTGTATTTTGGTACTATGAAATACTGTAGGATGGCCAATAAATTTAAATAATTGAAGGGGTAGGATTTCAAAAATGATGATTTTGTGATTACTCACATAAGCCAGTGAAAGTAGAGAGAAATGAGATATATGGTCAGATTAACATAAGAGGCGGGCAACTAGAAAGACAGTGGTATTTAACAAGACAACTTAAATGGGGGGGGGTGGGGGCGGGAAAAAATTCTGCCTGACTCAGAACAGAGAGAGTTGTGGTCTCTTTTGAAGTTTTGAAGGGCTATGAGTTGCTTGAGGTGTAATGCAGGTGTTAACCTTCTCCTCTTGACTGTCTAGCACAATCTTGGCCGGAGAGAGCTTTGCTTCCAGTTTGGATATGTAAGTGCATCTCTCGCAAGTTGTAGTGTTGGGTGGTAGGAGGAGAGGATTGTCTGTGTACATGAGGCAGTTGCCGCATTGCCCCAGTATGCCCAGATTCACCAGGTGGACAGGAGAAATCACCAGAAGCTGACCCTTGGACATGCCTGTTTAGGTGCCTTTTTGTAAAGTTTAAGAGCTGTTTTCCCTTACCTTTGCAAGGTACTTTGCAATTATAGGCTGTTTAGTGCCTACGATTAATTTCTCCTTAATGACAAGGAGAGTTGAGTGCTTGTATCAGTTTCAGGCTTCCTAGTGCGTTCCAAAAGGTTCTAGAACAAGTGCTAGTCACAGGGGTTCAGATTTTAGTGCTACTACTGAGAAACCAGCTAGTTCTAAGGGAAAATTTGAAGAGCAGACTTTCTGGCACCTGGAATTGTTTAACTGTAGCCTCGCAGTGCAGCACGATGCAAAAAATGTGCAAACACACACATTTTTAAGCCAGAAAGTTGAAAGGGATAGAAATCAGCCCAAAAAGGCTAATAAAATTACAATTTCAGAGCTGGAAACCACTCCTCTAGCGTTAGATAAGCAGTACAATGCTCACCAGTGCCACTGGTAAGCAGTAGGACTTCCCTTTACCACAGCAAGGTCTGGATAGCTCTGAACACAGAAAATAAAGTCCTGAGACAAGCAAAGCCTGGGATATGGACTGGCTAGGAAAGGTGGGAAACAAGCAAAGAAGATAGTATTTTTTTTTGTTGAAACAGGCTAGACAATACAATAATACAGTAAATAAACACAGAAAAGGCTAACACACTTGAGTGTGTAGTCCTAAACAGTAAATGCAATAAAAACATCTTTGATGAAGGTAGAATGCTGCTCAACACAAGGCACAAACCTGCCTGAGACACATATTTAGAGAGATCAACAATGTTTCTCTTCATACAGTCCAGGGAAGTAAGTCTCAGATCATTAACGTCCATATGGACTATGACAGAATCATACTTGTACCTGTGGAAGAGTGACTTGAACGCATGTAAAACTTGACAGATCCTGGCTCCAGATAAGCACTTAACTGTTATCTTTTTCTTATTCAATCTGATGAGTGGGACATCTGTGTGTCGTACACTGGAGTTCTCTATGACAAGAGTCCTGGGTATTGTGCTGGCTTGCCTTATAGGCTTTGATCTTGGGACTCCACTGGGTGTAGGAGTATGTTTGTTGTTTCTTTTGAAGAATGCTTTAGAGATTGCTGAGGACAGACGTTACTGTTTATAGGCTTAGAAAGTCTTTGAGGTTTGGGAATACTGCGTTTTAGTACTTCAGCATAGGTCAGTCTATGTGTGTGGTGGACACTATGTGTGGTAGATGTAGTGTGTGTGCTTTTAATAACTTTGTATGCAAAATTTTTGCCTCCAGTGAAACTGTGTATGTGCATCTCCCGTATATTGTGCTTGTTTTGTTAAGGATTAAATGGCTATCTGTGAACATGAGACAATTACTACATTGACTCAGGATGCCCATATCTACCAAGCTAAATACAGAGATATTTAAAAATTGCATATCCATGTTGTCTGGGTTTGTTTTTGGGTGGGGTAGTACAGGTTGCAGACTGAGTTATACAGAGGTCTCCTTGTGTGGTCTCTGGGTTTTGGCACTACACTAGGTTAGATTGTGCTAAGATTTGATACTAGTGCTGTTTAATGTGAAAACTAACTGCTTTGAGCTTACCTCTACACAATAGCGGCGATATTGTACTTGAGGACCTCACCAGATGTGCAGTGGCAAGCCCCGCCCAAAACCCGCCCCCGTGCTGTTTCGTAATCGGGCACTAATGAATATGTATTCCCTCGAAGAATCCTAATACACTGTCCGGCTTTTAGTGTGTGTCTTGTGTTGTCTTCCAGAACAATTGTTTGTTTCTTATTTTAATATAAACAAAGAAATGCGTATTTATTAAATAAAAGACATATTTCAAAAACTTCATTTTGTTCATGCATCTGGCTGTCTGCAAAGTATATTTTCTTTTAAATTAAACGGTAAACTAGTCACTTTTTAGCTAATGATTTAATCTTAATCGGGAGATACATTTTCTTGTTCAAAATAAAGTATATAAGCTCACTTCTTATTCTTGTCCTGACCTAGGGTTACCACCAGTTTTCCTTTAGGCTGGGCAGTCCCTTATTTGAGCAGGTGTGTCCTTGTTGGGCAGGGGGATATGAAAATGGCAAGTGTCCTTTTTTTCTAAGTTCCCTTTATTAGTCGACTAAAGCTATTATTTTTGTATTTGAATTGCTTACCAACCAACTAAAATTCTAAAAAGAGTGGGTTTTTATTTTAGCAAAAAAAGCTATTATTTTTGTATTTGAAACACTTCAAAATGTAACAAGCAACTAAAATTCTTCAAGAGTGCGCTTTTATTTTTAACAAAAAAATGTCCATTCGTTTGCATTGTTTGAATGCCATGTCAATCATGGCTCATTACATATGCAGACCCTGTTGTCAATCATTTGCGACACGCCCACTTCTGCACGAAACGCAAGGTGAGGCCTTCAAGTACAATATCGCCACAATAGCTTTTGCTTTAGCCACACTAAATTACAGGTTTCAGTTTTAAGGGAAGTTTTATAGATAAAATTTACTTTCTGGGTGTTTGTGTCTGTACAGGGCGAGCTAACCTCTTGATACTAAGAAAGATTGCTTGCAAATGTAATGCTACAACAAAACTTAAACTACCTTGGCAATGCAATTTCAAGTAGTAGGGACTTTTAGAATCATTTAAAGGCAAAGTCAACAGATAATTAGTATTGTGATGGGGTAGGCAATAGCATTTGCTGCGATTTTCAGGTATTCAGTGGGCAGGTTAGCTGCAGCTAGAGTGGCAGGTTTTAATTTTTGGATGTGCTTTCTAGTAACAGAGACTGGAATAGTGATGATAGAGAAAGTTTTATGACTGCCACTGATTTGGATGTTAAACTGGGGTGGATGATTAGTGTCTAGGGTAAGTAATGATTTTATGGTGTAAATGAAGTGGGAGTTAAATAACCAAAGATATTGTGTGGTTGCACGTCTGGGTAGGGATTGGGTTGCTCTATTCTACCAGGGGATACACATTTTTTGATAGCGCTTCAGAAAGTAACAGGGTATTTTTGTGTGTGATTGTTTTGTAGATTAATATAGTGATTTATTTTATTATTTTTAACTTTTATTTTGGTTTGACTGTGAAGGTGTCTGAAGTTTTAGAGATGTTGTTCCATTTTTTTACTTGCCATGTTTTACATGCCTTATTTCTATCCTGCATTCATTTTTTGGTTGTTGCAGATAGACAACAAAACAGTGTTTTGTTTGACCCTCTTTCTGTGAATGGGTGCCAGTTTATTTAAAATACTGAGGAAGGCAGTTTTAAACAGGTGGACTGCATCATCTAGGGGAATGGTTTTGAGAGTACTCCAGTTTAAGGTAGTAAGAAGGGTTAACAAGGTTTCTTTGTTAAAGTTTGCTAGATTTTGTACTTCTTTAAAGTGGTCTTTCTTGGGTTAAGGAGTTGTGTGTCTAAGGGAAAAGAATGGTGGATGATCACTATATGTATGTGGTAATATGCCTGAAGATGACATTTTATAACGTTTGTTTGTTAAAAAACAGTCTAGTGTTGATTTTTTCATATTTGACTTGTTGAACCTAGTTACAGCATGAATGAATTGTGAGTAAACATAAGTTTTGTGGTATTAAATGAGAGTTAAAGGTAAGGGAGAGCCATTCTATGTTTAAGTCCCGGGGATTATTGTTTCATGGTGAATATTTAATGTAGTCCAGGAGAGAGACTTAATGTAAGGATTTCATAGCAGTGTTGCCATCTGTCCATTTTTTTTGATAATCTGGAAATGAAGCATATTTCCAGATTTCTTGTATTACAACTAAATGGTTAGGTTTGCAATTTATTTTATTTATTTTTATTTATTTACAATTGTTTACCGGGAAAGTCCGACTGGGCACAGGTCCAATTTCAGCGGAGGCCCGGGGAGAAAAGCTGCAAAGTACAACAGAATGCAGTACACGAGAGAACAAAATATAGAACATACAATTGATTTTAGTACATAATAGGTTAGAAGTTAACAGTTTTAGTTAGACAGTACAGTAGACAGTCATTGAGGTACATAATAAAAACATTGAGGTACATAGTCAAAAACTTAAAAAAAATAAAGTTTTTATTTATTTATTTATTTTTTTTACCAGTATCTGGGTTTACAAGATTTTAGGGCAAATATGTTTATACTTATCTGAACATGTAACACACACTTAGATTGGTATGGATTAACCTGGATTGTAACATGAGCATAGCCAGTTAGTTAAGTAGTGGGTTTTAAGGAGTTTTTTGAAATGATTGAAGGAGGTGGTAAAAGTTATATGGATTGGTAGTGTGTCACAGGTTTTGGCAATGGTGCTGGCAAAGAGTGATTTACCAGTGTTGTTTTTATGTTGGATGACAGTTATTAGGTTCTGGCTGTTAGATCATAGGGTTCTAGTGGGAATGTGGGGCTGTATTAAATGCTGAAGTGCTGGGGTTAACTCAGGGAAGTAGTAGAGCTTGTGAGCTATAGAGAGTTGATTGAGCATGAGTATATGAGGCAACTCAAGCCAGTTAAGCTGTTTTAGGGATAGACAGTGGTGGGACCAGTAAGAAGCATCAGAAGCAAACTTGGCAATCTTATTATAGCAAGATTCCATTTTATTTAGTTTGGTTTGGCATAGATTAATCAAGATGGGAGAGGCGTAGAGGAGGGTGGATAGGAGATGAGTCCTAGTGATGGTAACTTTGGTATGTTTAGTCATAAACTATTTGTTCCTGTAGAGGAGACCTAGCTTTTTATTGACTTTCTTGATGGTTTGTGCTATGTGGATGTCGAATTTCAGGTTATTGTCTATCTCTACGCCTAGCAGTTTAGTGTGTGTGGTTGGAGTAATTTGAATGTTTTCTTTGGAGTTGATGATGAAGTTGTTGCTCAGGGGAGGAGATTTACCTGAGCCAAAGAGAATTAGTTTGTTTTTTTGGGGGTTAAGAAGCAGTTTGATGTTAGTGAACCAGGTTTTGGATAGGGTAAAGGTGTTTTGGGTTAGGGTTTGTAGTTCACTTAGGGTGGGGGCAGCACATATAAGGGTGGTGTCGTCAGCATATTGTACTACTGAGGCAGTTGGTAAGGATGAAGATATCTGCTTAGTAAATAGAGAAAACAACAGAGGGCCAAGGATAGACCCTTGAAGGACTCCTATAATTACTGGTAGCAGGGGGGAGAATTGGTCTTGCCATAGGACAGGTTGCTGTCGATCTGACAAATAGCTGTTAAACCATGATACAGAGGAGGGACTTATATTTACGGTAGATAGAGTTGCAAGAAGCATGCTGTGGTTTACCATGTCAAAAGCTTTTGATAAGTCTAACAATATGGAAGAAGTGACTAGACCCTTGTTTCTGTGGTGGTTAACTATGTTGGTAAATGATAATAATGCTGTTGTGGTGCTGTGGGAAGGTCTAAAGCCATGCTGGGATATGGAGAGTAGGTTGTTATTCTGGAGGTATTGCATAAGTTGAGTATGAACTACTCTTTCTAATATTTTGGATAACGGTGGTAAGATAGCTATAGGGCGATAGTTGGTAAGTTCTAAGAAGTTACCTCCTTTGTGCAGTGGGATGATATGGGAGGTTTTTCAAGAGGCTGGTACTTTGCATTCTGACAGAGATCTATTAATGAGAATGGAGACTGGATAGGCTATGGCTTCAGCTGATATTTGAAGAAAGTCTGCTGGTAGCTTATCAGCTGCTAGAGTGGTTGGTTATGTTTCTTAAGGAGTTTAGAAAATGCCTTGGTGGACACGGGGTTAAGTTGAAAACTGGGGGTACTGTTTTGTGTATTGGGGTGGGTTGTGGTAGTTATCGGTGTGGGGTGGGTAGTACTATTATTTTGGGCATTGGCAAGGGTCTGGACTGTTTTGGTGAAGAATTTACTAAATTGTGTGTGTATGTTTTCATGATTATTTGGTAGCACAGGGGTTGGTGCAGTGGACTTTCCTGGGTGCAGTATACAATTTATTGTGTTCCAGAATTTTTGGGGGTTATGAGCATATTTTTCTTGTAGGTTTTGACAGTAGTTAGATTTGTCAAGTTTGATATGTTTTTTGGCTTTGTTCCGGAGCTGTAGGTAATTTTGTCTTAAGGTAGTGGTTTTGTTTTTTTGATATTGAGACCAGGTGTTGTCCCTTTCTTTCATTATAGTTTTAGTGGGATTTGTTAGCCATGGGGCGTAATTAGTTTTTATTCTAATGGTTTGGGAGGGTGCATATTGGTCCAGGATTTTTAGGAAGGTTGTGTTGAAGTATTCAACTTTGTCCAGAGATAATTGCTTTAGGGGAGCCCAGTTGCAGTTTTTTAGTGCATTAATGAAGTCAGTAGATATGAAGGTCTTTTTGTTAAGAACTACTCTGAGGATAGGTTGGCTGATGGTTTGGGATTTGTTCCTAATTAGGTAGGTAGGATGATGGTCACTTCGGGTATCTGGAAGACAGCCAGATTGTTGTGTAAGATTGGGGTCAGATACCAGGATCCAGTCTAAGATGGACTGGTGATTGGATGTTTTGTCAATTCTAGTGGGGGTGGTTATAGTTTGGGTAAACCTGTGGAGGTTTATAAAGGCAGTTGGATTATGGCTGGAGCAGTTGAGCCAGTCAATATTAAAGTCTCCTAATAGTATATTTCATGTGGAATGGAGTTGGACATCCAATTAAGCAGGTTTTCCATTAGAGTGATATTATTGCCTGGTGGGATGTAGCCACCTGCAATAACTATGTGTTTATTTGAGTTTATTTTTAGGTTCATAGGTTCATACTAGGCTATCTGCCCTAGGGCATTTATAATCCTAGCCAGAGTGTGTTTGACTTTCGTCACCCATTTTAAATTAATTTTGCTATGCCCTTTTTCGAGGTTAGTATACTGTGCCTCTGTCTAACAGTGACGCAGAAGTGATACCCGGGGTAAACCTACGATCTCCCATCCACTCATCAAGATTCCTCTTGAAGAGAGTAAATGAGGGACTCTGCCTAACCTGGACTGGGATTTTATTCCAGAGTGAAGGGAGCCTCTGGGTTATGAATCTGTCCCTCCGGCATGTCCTATTTATTTCAGTGCTGAGGTTCAAGTCTCTTGAGTGCGTTGCTCGATGGGATTTGGATTTTCTGAGGTGCAGCATGTCCATTAATTCCGGGTTGGACATGGCTTTATACGTCAGGCACAGATCGCCTCTGAGCAGGTGGTATGCCACTGAGTAGAGCTGGAGTTTCTTTAACCGGGCAGCATATGGCATCTGTTTGAGCCCTTTGATCCTCTTGGTGAGGCACTTTTGGGGTATTTCCAGTTGCTGCAGGTGTCTGGTAAGGTACATCCCAAAAGGGGCATTGTACTCAATTATGGGCCTGATGAGGGATGAGTAAAGAGGCATGATAACCTCCCCTGATCTAGATGTGAATCCCTTTATGATTAGGTGGGCTATATAAAATGTTTTTCTAACCACTTTGGCCACGTGGTTGTCAAATGAGAGATTGCTATCAACTTGGGTCCCCAGGTCCCTAATTACTTCTTCTGTACTTAATGGATTACCACCTATGTGGTAATTTGTGGGCACTTTGTTTTTGCCAAAGGGGATGACTATACACTTTTTGGCGTTTAGCTTGAGGCCATGGCTCTGGCACCAGTTGTCTGTTTCTATGAGGCCCTTTTGGAGGATGCTTGTGTCGGCTGGAGAGTCGATTATGGCGCCCAGTTTGCAGTCATCTGCGAACTTGGTCAGCCACAGTCCTTCCATGTTGGCCTGTACGTCCGAGAAATATATACCGAACAAGAGAGGTCCCAGGACTGAGCCTTGTGGGACGCCACTTGTAACTGGTTTGGAGTCTGACATGGCTCCAGCAATTCTAACCATGTGGGTTCTGTCCTTGAGCCAGTTTGCAACCTATCTAGTGACATAGGGGTTTATATTTAAGCTGGTGAGCTTATCTATAATGCCCGAGTGGGGAATTGTATCGAAGGCTTTTGCGAGGTCCAGGTAGGCTGTGTGGACCACCTTCCCCTCGTCAATGGCCTCGGTGACTGTTTCAAAGAAATCGACCAGGTTTAAGAGGCAGGATCTGCCCTTAACAAAGCCGAACTGGGTAGGATCCAGTGTCTGTAGGTCCCCAATATCTTTATTTATGAGGTCCATGATGATCCTTTCCATAGCTTTGCAGACCAAGCTAGTCAGGCTTATGGGGCAATAGTTTCCAGGATCCGTTGAGGCACCACCTTTGTGGAGAGGGACCACTGTTGCTGTACGCCACTCTTTGGGTACATATCCTGTAGTAAGGCTGAGATTGAACAGTAGTTTTATGTTTGGGTTTAGCTCTTCTTGGAGTTCATGTAGGACGCAGCCCGGGACACCATCTGGTCCCATTGATGCTGTATTTTTTGCATTGGAGACGGCGGCTCTTACCTGAGCATCTGAGATGTCAGGGTACAGCACTCTGCTATGATAGATATTTGACCTTTTGGTGGGGAGGGGGGGAGAAGTTTGCGCTGAACCTGTCAGCTAGTATGTTGGCAATGTCTGTGGGGATTCAAACCCTGTACCTTGTGCTTGCAAGGCAAGCACCTTAACCATTAGGCCACCCTCCCAAATTTTTAATCTGGCAAGGATTAGTTCCACATCTTTGACATCTTGGGTGTTGTAATCTAGTTGTTTTATGGTGAGGTGGCTTTGGAATATTATTGCAACACCACCTCCATTTTTCTCTACTCTGTCTTTGCGGATAATATTATAGCCAGGGGTGGTAATCTGGGTCTGTATTAAATTATCGAACAGAACGAATGTTGAATGGCCGAAATATAAGTAGTGCCGTTCATCGAGTTCTGGTTTATGGGATTGGGGTGCAGTGAAGATAGGGAATTTTGCCCTTTCCTCACTGTAGGGTGAGCCCGGAGTTGGTATATAAAATTATCGGGGGGTGTGGGGGTGCAGCCTCCCACAAAACCAAGTAATTTGAACGGCACTTTCGATATTTCATCCGTTTGATATTCGTTCCTTTCGATAATTTAATATAGACCCAGTAATCTCATTGTCATGATGTTTTGGTTTGAGCCATGTTTCAGTCAACACAACAATATCCAGTTTGATTAGTGCCAATAGGGCATGTAGGTCCTGGATTTTCTTAAGTATGCTTCTAGCATTAATGTTTAGGAAGCAGAGAGCTGAGGCTGGTCTGTGGTATAGGGGATTTAGCTAATTTGAGTTAGGGTTGACTGGTGTTTTAGGTCTTGGATTGGGGTGGACATCTCCACTGCAAGTGAGTTTTTGGAGTAGATGTAGATAGAGTTTGGTAAATTTGTGAATTATTTTAGTTTGTTTTTGTGAAGAGAGAGGGTTAGTTTTTATGGTTGGTTTGTTGCATGAGTAAGGGAAAGGTTGGGGTGTGGTAAGGTCGGATGGTGATATAGGGAAGTTTTTTAGTTTAATGAGATTAGCTGTAGATTCTGTTTGCCATGGGGATGGGGTATGGTTACCAAGTTGAGTGTGATAGGAGGACAGATTGGAAAGAAGGAGTAGGTTGAAGAGTATTAGTGTGTAGATGGATGCTTTTAGTAGTTGGGTTGGATGTGTGCAGTCCATGTTCATCAAGGTATTTGAATTGTTATTTAAGCACTTCTGAGTTACCCCAGGTTAAGCAGTGTTCATTTTAAATGTTAGCATTCTTACTACTCTGAAGAGAAGTACTGAAAACTAATGAACACTGTTGTCCTGATTGCACCTCTCTATCCTTGTTGCTAACTGCCTGAGAGAGTGGTCTGATAACAGAACATAAATAGTAAACAAAGAATCCCAATAATTTGAAGACTTTAATAGAGATCTGGTCCCTTAGTCTGTATTTTTTCAATTCAGGTTTGTGTCAGTTTGAGTATAGCTTTCAGCTTCTTAATCAGATAGAAACCTAAAATCAGGGATAATGTTTAAATATTTCTATGGTTCACTTAGAAATTTAACAGAACAACAGGTTTAGCATCAGCATGCATTACTGAACAGTATGAAGTATGAAACTTTAAAGTCTGGCATTACTAACTGTAATCTTCAGTGATTTACTACAAAATCAAACATTCTGTGAGGGGGAAAAGGCAAAAATATTACCCCAAATCAGGGTTGTTCTTTATAATCAGGGACAGGTGACATCTACACAAATCAGTTTGGAAAACATGACTGTGTAGTACCAGCTCTTCACAGAGCTAAGATTTCTTCTTCAGTGTTGTGACTGTGAACTTACTGACCCTGATTGTGTGCCTGGATGATGCTGCTGGTTGCCAGAAGTGGTGTTTGCTTTGATTCTCCAACAAAAGAGTAAAGAGGAATGAGAGTGGCAGTAACTGGAGAATCAGCACTGAAGAACTAATTTTTGAGAAAGACTTCTACTGTTATTTGCAAGGTAAGTAAAAATTGTAGAAAACTTATTTTTTATGTAAATTATCAATGCAGAGAGGCTTAAGAAGGTCACGACTTAATCTCTGTGGTTGTTTGATTACTGTGAAACCATTATATGGCATGGCATGAGCAATGTTACACAATGGATATTATTTGCTGAAATCAGTCTGAAAATGATCATTGCAATGGCTTATACGTGTGTGTGTGTGTGTGTGTGTGTGTGTGTGTGTGTGTGTGTGTGTGTGTGTGTGTGTGTGTGTGTGTGTTTGTGTGTGTGTGTGTGTGTGTAAGATACGGGTGTTTATTGGGGTAGTTTCAATGTATCTAAGATTAACAAGGCAGCCATAATTTCTTTCCCTCTCCATTACAATCAAATTTCAGCACTGCACAAAATAAGTGGCCATCTTTGGTGGTCTGTACAGAAAGTGTCGGAAAGCAACTGATTGTTGACATAGTGGCGCAAGGCTTGTCTCTCCAGTTAAGGTCTTGACTGTTGCTCATCTTTGTTGAGTCTGCATATTCCCTATCTCTGTGTGTGTGTTTTAACCACATGCTCTGGTTTCTTACTGCACTGCAAAGACATTTCATGGATGAGCAGACATTACTCCAATTTGTCAGTAGGTAAACATTTAGTGCCTCTGTATGTGTGCGCACTTGCACACAGGCATAAGTGTACCTTGTGATAGATGTGGCTTGTCAGGAACAATGCCACTATATGTATATGTGTGTGTGTGTGTGTGTGTGTGTGTGTGTGTGTGTGTGTTTTTGTGCGCATGCATGTATAAATACATGTCAAAAATAATACATATAAATCTTGTTAGTAGAAAAGCACCAAGTCATTTCCTTTCAAAAATAAGGCATAACATGCATCACAGAAAATCTTCTGGGGGCTACCACTCCTGGCTTTATAAGTGGATATTGATACAGGCTTAGTAGAGGCCTCTGCCCTGGGCTCCACTTAGTCAAACTGATTCTATGTGGACCACTGTGATCATTATTTCTTTATTTTTTCTACAGTCAAAATTTCAGAAGTGTGCATATAGGTTGCATGGTGGCTAGGGACAGTGTGGCCATTATTTCTTTAAATTTCCTCAAAATCAGACCTCAGAGATATTCACATAAGGTCACTCTCTAACTTGACTATGGGCAGTGTGATGTCTAGGTTCATAGGTTCATAAGTGTGTACTAGGCTAATGGCCCTGGGGCCTATGTAAGCTTAGCCAATAAGAATCCCTAGTATCATGTCAACAGACGTTAATTCCCAGTGCCTCTATCAAGCAGGGTAGCTGAGGTGATTCCCGTGGTGAATTTTCTATTTCCCATCCACTCGCCAAGATTTCTTTTGAAGAGGGCCAGAGAGGAGCTCTGCTTGACGTGGATGGGGAGACTGTTCCAGAGCATGGGCAGTCTCTGGGTAAGGAACCTATCCCTCCAGCATGTTCTATTTAATGTGGTAACAAGATTGAGGTCTCTGCAGCATGTGGCATGGCAGGATTGGGTTTTTTTAGATGCAGCATGTCTAGCAGCTCTGGGTCAGACATGACTTTGTAGGTTAAGCAGAGACTGCCTCTAAGGAGGCGATATGAGACTGATTATAGCTGGAATTTTTTGAGTCTGTCAGTATAGGGCATGTGTTTAAGGCCTAGAATCCTCTTGATGAGGTATTTTTGTGGCCTTTCCAGCTGTTGCAGGTGTCTACTGATGTACATGCCAAAAGGGGCATTGTATTCTACAATAGGTCTAATGAGGGATGAGTAGAGAGGGACGATGACCTCTTTCTTCCTAGATGAGAAACTTCTTGTGATGAGATGTGCCACATAAAAGGATTTTCTAAACACAGTGGCAATGTGGTTGTCAGAGGCAAGGATGCTATCAACCTGTGTTCCCAGATCTCGTATTACATCTTCTGAGTTAAGTGGAACACCGTTGATGTGGTAGTTCATGGGCACAGAGTTTTTCCCAAAGTGAATAATAGTACATTTTTTGGCTTTTAGTTTAAGGCCGTGGTTCAGGCACCAGTCATTGGTGTCAGTGAGGCCCCTTTGTAGGATGTAGACTTCAGATGGGGATTCTATAATGGCTTCCAGTTTGCAATCATCTGCAAACTTCATCAGCCAGAGTCCTTTTGTGTTGGCTTGAACTTCTGAGAAGTAAATGCCGAACAGAAGGGGACCCAGGACAGATCCCTGTGGGACACCACTCGTAACTGGTCGGCAGTCCGATTTGGAGTCTGCAACTTTAACAGTGTGAGTTTTATCCATGAGCCAGTTAGCAACCCACCTTGTGACATATGGGTTAATGCCTAGATTATTGAGTCCATCAATGATTCCCGAGTGGGGGAATGTTATCAAAGGCCTTGGCAAGATCGAGATAGGCTGTGTGTGCCACCTTACCCTCATTCACAGCTCTGGTGATGGACTCAAAGAAGTCTACCAAATTGAGCAGGCATGATCTACCCTTCACAAATCCGAACTGCATGGGGTCCAGAGTTTGAAGACTTCCTATATCTCTATTTATAAGGTCCACGATGATATGCTGCATAGCCTTGCATATCAGACTAGTCAGGCTAACGGGGCTGTAGTTTCTAGGGTCCATAGTCATGCCCCCTTTGTGGAGTGGGATGACCGTGGCTGTTTGCCATTTGGTGGGTTATCTAGTATCAACAAATTGAAATAGATTGTAGTGACTGTTATTTTTTTTTCACTTTCCTTACAATTAAAATCAGACTTTTCTGGGGATAGGAGTAAAGAGGAATGTTGTGTATATACCTCTGACAGCAAATGGCTGAAATCTGTTAGTGTGTTCTATTTGTTATTTCACTTCCCCCAGTCTGACATTGGAGGGTTACACAGAAGATGTGACTTTTGGGGTTAAGAGTAAGGAAGCATGCTGTCTAGATGTATGACAACAGCATTTTCAATTTAATCACCATGTAACACCAGAATGTTACACCCAAGGTGACTATCTTGCGAGAAATGCACTTATATATCCAAACTGGAAGCCACTCACTCTCCAGCCAAGACCGGAATAGCTGGTCGAGAGGAGAAGGTCAACACTTGCACCACACCACATGGAACACATGACTTATGTGCCCTCACAAGCATTTGCCTTTTTAGATTATGGATGACTACTTCCCAGTTTATATGTAACTACTGCTTGTCAGCTCTGAACATTAAGCCTTGGACACAACTTATTTCTTCCCTGAAGAATAAAAGACAGTTTTTTCTTTGGTCATAATTTTTGTCCAGACCATCACCATAACACAGGTTGTAGTAAAATGCTCCAGAATGCACTTCAGTCCATTCAGGACCCTATACACTCCGAGTTAATGGTATCATTTCCTACACAAAATAAACAACAAAATACCACACCAACATAAAACTAGAGTCAACATAATAAAATGTCAGCCACAGCATGTCCACTATACAAAACATTATTTCAATTTAACTGTATTTGTTAAAGACTTTTCTGCACATTGAATATGTCATGGCTAATGTTCTGTCACTTCCTGAACAGCTATCACACTAAAGGCTTAATCACTTAGGATTGTTGAAAAGGTGCAAGAAAAAGCTGATGAGTAAAACAAAGACTGGAGCAAGGCAAGTGCCAGGGGAACAGTGCATGGTTCTGGGGGGGGGGGGGTATGGGACTCTGCCTACAGTACCATTTCACCTAAGTTTGTATATGTTGTTTAAAATTGGTGTTAAAATTTAAAACAGGAATTCTTGCAAAATTAATGATGTAAAGATATTGACTGAAAGAAGCAAATTAGCAAGATTCAGAACAATACTGTAATGAAAGCCATACCTCTTAGCTGTCCAGAATTTTACAGATTGTCTATGATTTTGTCTCATGCTTACCCTATCCCCATATATATTTTTCTAGTAAATCACTGAAGATTACAGTCTGTCAATAATGCTAGATATTAACGTTTGATGCTACTTATTGTTCAGAATATGCATGCTGCCGAAAAAAATCTGTAGTTCTGTTAACTTTTAAGTTAATTACATTAGTATTTAAAATTGTCCCTGATTTGGGGCATTTGTCCCCTTACTATTTTTGGCTTTATCCAGAATTCATGAGCAAAAATGTTGCAAAGGCTGTGGATTGTGATTCATTACTGAGACTAAACAGAAATTCCTTAAGATTCCCAGAGCAGGATAAGTTATTTCTTACACTTATTTCATTGAATTGCACTTCTGTAATGCTTATAATTGTGCTATACAGTTAATCTGCATTTATGTACTGTTTTATACTGTTTTAACTGTGTTTTTCATTGCTAGATACTGTTTTATTACTCTAATTGCATGTTTACTGAATTACTTAACTGTAAACTGATTTTTCATACCGAGAGTTGTATTTTCTGTTTGTGAGTGCTCTATCCGTGCTTTCCTGTGCATTTTTGATTTTTTGAGGTTTCTGTGTTCTAGTCAGGTATCATATAACTGATTTGTGTGCAGTTAAAATCATTCTCTAGAGTCTCCTTGCTCCTTTATCTGTTTAAAACTTTCATTTAGTGGCTACAGCTAGTAGCTGTAATAGTTTCCCACTCTCCCTCCCTATTGTTGTCTTTTTATTATATTTGGTGGCTTTGCAGTTGCCTGCCCATACTGTATATTTGATCTGGGACACTCCTCCCAGTCTAGTTTCATTAGTTCATTCTACCTAACAGAGAGAGAACATTTGTGAAGGCCAACCCACTTAGATTCTTAACCTTGAATCAACTTCTGTACCAGCATTCTCCTTTTCCACTTTACTAAAAAATAAAAAAAATAAAAAATTCTAAGCTTGTTTCTCCCCTTTCCTGTAACAAGTCTAGTCCATATACAGATTTGCTGTATCCAGGACTGTTTGTAAGCTCCTGAGCCCCCAAGCCTTTCTATGCTGGAAGGAAGCCTTCTAGCTTATCAGTGGGAATGGTAAGCACTAGGTAACCTATCTATCACATAAGGAGTGGTTTCTGGCCTAGAAATTGTAGTTATTGGCCATTTGGGCAGTTTTTCCATCTCTCTCAACTTTCTGATTTAAAAGCCCGCATTTGCACTTGTTTCCCCCCTTTCCTGTAACTATAGTCCAGATACAGATTTGCTGTATCCAGGACTGTTTGTAAGCTCCTGAGCCCTCCCACCAAGCCTTTCTGTGTTGGAGGGAAGCCTTCCAGCTTATCACTGGGAGTGGTAAGCACTAGGTAGCCTATCTACCACAACAGGAGTGGTTTCTGGGCCCAGAAATTGTAGTTATTGGCCGTTTGGGCAGTTTTTCCATCTCTCTCAACTTTCTGATTTAAAAGCCCCCCCCCCCGTTCCTGTAACTAGTCTAGTCCAGATACAAAGTTGCTGTATCCAGGACTGTTTGTAAGCTACTGAGCCCCCCCCCCCAAGCCTTTCTATGTTAGAGGGAAGCCTTCTAGCTTATCAGTGAGAGAGGTAAGCACTAGGTAGCCTATCTACCACAACAGGAGTGGTTTCTGGACCAGACTTGTGGTTTATTGGCCTTTTAGGCAGTTTCTTCCATCTCTCTCAAATTTCTGGCTTAAAAGCCTGTGCTTGTGCTTGTTTCCCCCCTTTCCTGTAACTAGTCTAGTCTAGATACAGATTTGCTGTGTCCAAGACTGTAAGCTTCTGAGCCCCCCAAGCCTTTCTGTGTTGGAGGGAAGCCTTCTAGGTTATCAGTGGGAGTGGTAAGCACTAGGTAGCCTATCTACCACAAGAGGAGTGGTTCCTGGCCCAGAAATTGTAGTTTATTGTCCATTTGGGCAGTTTTCCATCTCTCTCAACTTTCCAGTTTAAAAGCCCATGTTTGCTCGTTTCCCACCTTTCCTGTAAATAGTCTAGTCCAGATACAAACTTGCTGTATCCAGGACTGTTTGAAAGCTTCTGAGTGGTGCCAGAGCATGCTCTTCAAATTTTCCCTTAGATCTACTAGTTCTCTCCTCTTCTGCACTTATACTAGCTTATTAGTCTAGCACTTTACCAGACTTCTTGAGGCAATTATTGTAGCACACAAGTGCTACCAGCACTAAACGTTCTACAAGGAAACAGATCTAGTACTTATTATCAATGCCCACCCTGCCAAGCATGTCTAAAGGTCAGTTCCCTGTGTTTTCTCCTATTAACCTGGTGAACATGGGCATCCTGAGGCAATGTAGCAACTGCCTCATGTGCACTGACAACCGTCTCCTCTTACCTTCCAACACTCAGACTTGCGAGAGACGCACTTATATATCCAAATTGGAAGCCACTCATTCTCCAGCCAAGACCGGAATAGCTGGTCAAGAGGACAGAGTCAACACTTGCACCACACCACATGGAGCACATAGCCCTCCAGAACACTCACCAGCACTGCCTTCACATTAAAACACAAACCACACACCCATCGCGGAGGCTCTCAATACAAATCTACCCAAGCAGCAGAGCCCTCCAAGGCAGAAACGCACTCGACCACCACAACACAACACTAATCACAAAACACATAACTCTCCTAAACAATGTGCCACTCAACCAAAGCCCCTAAGACAAAACAGCATGCCCAACACACTAGTCATAGGTGACTCGATAGTGAGGCACAATGATGTCCCACTCACTAGGTTGAATAAGGAGAAAGTAACAGTCAGCTGCTTGTCTGGTGCCAGGATCCGACACATAACACATGCATTCAGGTTGCTCAACAATAGGTACAAATATGACTCTGTCATTGTACATGTGGGTGTGAATGACCTGAGATGCACCTCCCTGGACTACATGAAAAGAGACATGGAGGAGCTCTCAGATTATGTAGCCCAGGTGGGTATGACCCTAGCCCTGAGCAGCATCCTACCATCACCCAGAATGATACCACAGTACAAGCAGAAAATGATTGATTTCATAAACTGGCTAAGTTTCTGGTGTCATTCTAAGGGGATCCAGTATCTGTCTGCCTGGGATGACATGACTGACAGACCTCGATTCTTTTCCAGAGATGGCCTGCATCTGTCACCCCTGGGCATCTGGATACTGGCCAAGGCTCTTGCCACCCCTATAGTGCCTTTTTAGGCTGTGTTCCAAAGACCAAATTACCACCGTCACAGCTACAAACAAATTCAATCTGAGGGTCATGTTGCTCAACGCTAGAAGTCTAAATCTCAAAATGCACGCGCTCGAACCACTCCTTAAAATGGAGAACGTCGACATTTGTGCTGTAACAGAGACCTGGTTCAAGGCAGCAGAAAGCACCCCTGCACTACCAGGCTATAACTCATTCCACACCTTTCGGCCCCAGAACTTGGACCGAAGCTCCAAAGGTGATGTTGTTTCCATATTCATAAAAGATGCACCCACCTCCAGACTGGTAGCCCAACATAACGCATCAGAGATACTTCACGTGCAGCTATCATTGGGTAAGACAGCAATTCAGGTCATAGCCTGCTACAGGCCCCCAACCATGCCCCAAGACTCGCACTCCACATTCCTAAGCACCCTGGAGAATATTATGGCCCAACCTAACATGCTCTTACTAGGCGACTTAAACTACCCTCCATTAACTGGGTAAACTACTCATGTACCAATACACTTGCCCAATGTTTCCTGGAGTTCATTAATTCCAATGCCCTGGACCAGCTTGTTCTTACCCCCACTAGAGGTAGCAACATCCTTGACCTGGTCATTACTAACATGGGCGACTGTTATTCTACACCAATAGTCAGCTCCTCCCTGGTTAGATCCAACCACAAACTAATCACCTTGGAAATTCTCATCCCTCCCACAGCAAAGGTAACCACCATGAAAAACTTCTCCAAAGCTAACTTTGGGATCCTAAAAGCAGAGGTGGATAACTTCACAGCACCTATGCAAATGGAGAATAGTTGCGTGAATACAGAATCACCAATGCTCTGTATGAACATTTACACAAATGCATGGATCTCGCCATACCCTCTACAACCAAGTCACTCTCCTCCAAAAAAATTAAGCCAATCTGTGGGTCCCCCGCCATAAACAAACTCTACAACAGAAGGAGGAAACTGATGCGGAATAAGGTGAAGTCCCAAGACTGGAAAAACTCCCTTATCTGCCTCAACAAAAAGTTGGGATCCTTCATCAAATCCTGTAAAGCTAGGTATGAAAACAGAATTGCAGCAGATAATAAAGACAACCACAAGCCTTCTACAGTTATGTAGAGAATCTCCACGGCAATACCCAGATTTGCTCTGAGCTACTGCACAATGGTACCTCCTATACTGAGCCAACAGATATTGTCGGTATACTGGCCGACAGATTCAGTGCCAACTTTACCCCCCTCCACCCCAAAGGACCAATCACAATACCAGTAAATTGCTAGGCACCCAGTATTACTGCTGCACATGTTAAAACAGCTCTGTCCAAGGTCAAGAATACAGCTTCTATGGGACCTGACAATATCCCTGGTTGTGTTCTACATGAACTACAGAGTGAACTGGCACCTCACCTGTGTGCTCTGTTCAATCACAGCCTCACCTCAGGCTTTGTCCCTGCTGAATGGTGCACTGCTACAGTTATCCTCCTCCACAAAGGAGGAGTGACTACAGACCCTGGGAACTATCGCTCCATTAGCCTGATGAGTCTGATATGCAAAGCTATGAAACGCATCATCATGGACCTAATAAACAAGAATATAGGGAATCTCCAAACTCTGGATCCTACACAGTTTGGTTTTGTGAAGGGTAGATCATGCCTGCTCAACTTGGTCGACTTCTTTGAGTCAGTCACCAGAGCTGTGGATGAAGGCAAGGTGGTTCATACAGCCTACCTTGATCAGGCCAAGGCTTTTGATACCATTCCCCACTAAGGAATCATAGAAAAAACACTAAGCTTGGTATCAACCCCTGTATCACTAGGGGGGTTGCAAACTGGCTCACCGATAGAACCCACAGTGTGAAAGTAGCTGACTCCAAGTCAGACTGCCGATTAGTCATGAGTAGAGTCCCACAGGGTTCGGTCCTGGGTCCTCTCCTGTTTGGTATCTACTTATCCGAAGTCCAGGCCAACACGACGGGACTCTGGCTGACAAGGTTCACAGACAATTGCAAGTTGGGAGCTATTATTAACTCCCCAAGTGATGTTGACATCCTACAGAATGGCCTCACTGTGACCAACAACTGGTGTCAGAACCATGGCCTTAAGCTAAATGCTAAAAAATATGTCGTCATCCCCTTTGGAAAAAACCCAGTTCCCATGAATTACCACATTGATGGTAGTCTAATGAACACAGAAGACGTTATAAGAGATCTGGAAACACAAGCTGAGAGCATCCTCTCTTTTGATCACCACATTGCCACTGTGGTCAGAAAATCCTTGTGTGTGGCACATCTCATTACTAAGGGTTTTGCATCCAGGAAGAAAAAGGTCATTGTCTCCTTCTATTCTTCCCTCATTAGGCCAGTCATCAAGTACAATGCCCCATTAGGAATGTACCTCACTAGACACCTGCAACAACTGGAAAGGCCGCAAAAGTACCTAACAAAGAGGATCCTAGGCCTTAAACACTTGTCCTATATGGACAGACTCAAAAAACTCCCAACTATTCTCTGTCTCACATCGCCTACTTAGAAAGTTGAGAGAGATGGAAGAAACTGCCCAAAAGGCCAATAAACCACAATATTTGAGCCAGAAACCACTCCTCTTGTGGTAGATAGGCTACCTAGTGCTTACCACTCCCACTGATAAGCTAGAATACTTCCGCTCCAACACAGAAAGGCTTGGGGGCTCAGAAGCTTATAAACAGTCTTGGATACAGTGAATCTGCATCTGGACTAGACTAGTTACAGGAAAGGGGGAAACAAGTGCAAATGCGGGCTTTTAAATCAGAAAGTTGAGAGTGATGGAAAAACTGCCCAAACGGCCAATAATTACAATTTCTGGGCCAGAAACCACTCCTTATGTGGTAGATAGGTTACTTAGTGCTTACCATTCCTACTGATAAGCTAGAAGGCTTCCCTCCAACACAGATTGGCTTGGGGGGGGGGGGGCTCAGGAGCTTACAAACAGTCTTGGGTACATCAAATCTGTATCTGGACTAGACTAATCACCGGAAAGGGGGGAAACAACTGCAAGTGTGGGCTTTTAAATCAGAAAGTTGATGGAGATGGAAGAACTGCCCAAATGGCCAATAACTACAAGTTCTATGCCAGAAACCACTCCTTATGTGGTAGATAGGTTACCTAGTGCTTACCCCTCCCACTGATAAGCTAACAGACTTCCCTCCAACACAGACAGGCTTGGGGGGTTCAGAAGGTTACAAACAGCCCAGGATACAGGAAATCTGTATCTGGACTAGACTAGTTACAGGAAAGGGGGAAACAAGCTTAGAATTTTTTTTTATAGTAAAGTGGAAAAGGAGAAAGTTGAAACAGAAGATAATTTAAGGTTAAGAGTTAACATGGGTTGGCCTTCTCAAATGTTCTCTCTCTATTAGGTAGAATGAACTAATGACACTAGACTGGAAGGAGTGTCCCAGATCAAATATACAGTATGGGCGAGCAACTGCAAAGCCACCAAGTATAATAATAAGACAACAATAGGGAAGGGCAGTGGGAAACTAAATAAATAAAAGTTTTAAACAGATAAAGGAACAAGGAGCAATTTCCATGATAATTCTTTCCATGGCTTTACATACAAGACTAGTGAAATCATGGGTAGTTTCCGGGGTCTGTAGATGGCCCACCTTTGTGAAGAGGGATGACTGTTGTTCTTCATTCATGAGGCACGAAGCCTGTTCGGAGGCTACAGTTAAACAGTAATTCCAGAAGCCCTGATAGGTCATGTTTCATGCTATTTAGAAGGCATCCTGGGATACTGTCTGGGCCCACTGATGCAATGTTCTTGGTCTTAGAGAGAGCATTAAGGACCTGTTCCCTAGTGATAGTAGGGGGAGTTGTATTTGATGGTATTTTCTGAGAGAAGTTTGAGGGGGAGAGAGGGGTAAAGTTGGAGCTGAATTTATCAGCCAGGAGGTTTGCTATATCTTCTGGCTCAGTATAGGTGGCTCCATTTACAATGACTTCTGCATGCAATTGTGTATTGCCTGCGAGGTTGCCGACAAAGCTAAAGAATACTTTGTGGTTGGCCTTGGTGTGGGAAGCCAAACTTCCTCAAATTTGGCTTTGGTAGACTTTATTTGTCCTTTGAGTTGTTTGTTTACTTTGATGCTGGGTGCTGCACCTCCTGATTTTTGTCATGATTTTCTACCTTCTGTTATACAGCATATTGATTTTGTGATTCCACCAGGGTGGCTTGTTTTTTTAATTAGTTCTGTACTTCTTCCTGGTGGGTGCATCTGCCTCTATGCAGCTATTAACATGCTTGTATAGGGTTTCTGTGAAAAGGTCTGTATAGGCACCAGTGTTCTCAGAGTTTATGGGGGCTTGAAAGTTTGCCAGGTTATCACTTAATAGCAGGAGGTTAGCCTTCGCATAAGTAAACATCTATGCAAATACAAATACCCTTCCCCATGTTATCCCGTCTTCTGTGAACCCAGTATTAACCTTTTCCTTCAATATTTTCTTGTGTATCCATCACTTGCTTGTTTTATATCTCCTACCATTTACCCTACTTCATGTTGAATTTTTATGTACTTTTCCTCAACCTCTCTTCCTCATCCTGTATTTTATTCATTTCCTTAACCTCTTTAATTGTCAGTTCTTCTCTCTTCCGTTTTTTTAGATATTGCCTTCTTTTTCCCACATTCATTAGTAGCACTGTTAACTCCTTTTGATTCTCTAGTACCCCTTCTTCATAGCCATATAAAAATAATTTTGAAGTCAGTTCCCAATTTACTTCTAACATATCTTGCAACAACTTATTCATTTTTTTCAAAAACTCCTTTAGTATATTACATTCCTCAAAAATGTGTTTCCATGTCCCTCTTTTCTCTTGACAGCTCCAACACATCCCTAGATAAAAAAACAAAATGTAAAAAGGTCCCACAGATAAACTAATTAGTAGAAAACTGCAAGGAAAAACCTAGCCAAGCTAGAGTTTTCACTGTGTGATACATTAAACCTCCTAGAATAGAGGCCCATGGGATATATATACAGATGATCCCTTAAGAACATCAAGTGTTTCAGCTATACTGCTTTTGAATGTCCATGACTTTTTCCTTTTTAAGTCTTTACGGACATATTCAAGGCAACAAAGCCAAATGCAACTATCTGTAGATATGCATGTTTTGGACTTTGTATAACCTCATCAGCACAGCATAAGCAGACTGTTTAGCTATATTCTACAAACACAGCTGATGTCCATAACCATTAAGGTATCTGACAAATATCCCAGCTAACAAACAAAGCCAAAAAGTAAAAAGGGCACACAGAGAAACCACTTAGCAAAAAATTACAAGAAAAACCTAGCCAAACTAGAGTTTTCACTGTGGTAGCCCTTAAACCTCCTGGAATATAGGCCCATGGCATATATGCAAATGACCCCTTAAGGACATTAAATGTATCAGCTAGACGGATTTTGAATGTCCATGACTTTTTCCTTTTTAAGTCATTATTGACAGATTCAAGCCAACAAAGCCATTGTTCTACTGAGGTGATGTTCCAAACAGTCCGCTTATCCTGTGCTGACAAGGTCATAACACGGCCAAAATGTGCATGTCTATAGCTAGTGGAGTTTGGCTTTTTTGGCCTGAATCTGTACATAAGGACTTAAAAAGGAAAAAGGAAAAAGTCATGGCTAATTTCAAAAACTAATGTACATAATGCAATAGATTTTTTCTATTTACTATTGTAAGTTCATGTTTTATTTCATTCTTTAGTATTGTAATTGAAATATAGACTGTGTATAAAATGTTATGCTGTTTTGAAACTAATCCTATTATGTTTTTGTATGGCTGTCTATCAGCTGTGGTGCATTGTAGTGTTCTGGAGCTATTCTTCCTGTGCCTCTGCTGAAAATGGGACTTGCTGCCCAGTAGGATTTCCCAGTAAATAAAGGTAATCAATCAATCAATAAATAAATAAAACTAGTTCTTATTTTAACTCTTGTTGTTGCCCCTGTATACAACTGCCTTATCACACTGACCCATTTTTCAGCCACTTTAAAGCCTATGTTTTCATTTCACTCTATCAAAAGCTTTTCAGTATCTAAAAAGACGAAAGCTAATTTTTCCTCTTTCTTTGTGCCTCCAGAATATCTCAGACTCACTGCTGATGCTACTGCATATGCTGAATCTATACCGATAAATCAGTCCATCAAGGACAGCTAGATCCCTTCCATCAAGGAAAAAAACCCACATTATTCCTCTTCACAAAGGGGGAATCTCCACCAAGCTTTCTAACTACTGAGCTATACCAATTGCTATTGGGCAATCTCCAATGTCTGTTCAGATATGCTTTCTTCATCTGTTTCAGTTTAAGGCTAATTACTACATGATCCAAGTACATGAAGAGCTCCATCCATGTAAGCATGCTCCATTGCAATATACCTTCTATCTAATCTGGTCCAAGTATTATGCCTAGAACAGTAAAAGGTATACTCCTCACCATTGTCGTCTGCCTTTTTCATTTTTCACACATCACATACCTCTATCACCTTCAAATGATCTCTCAAAAGTAAAGTATTTTTCTTCTTTTGTAATTTTTTTTTACTTCTTGGCCCTTTATCCACTTCATCTCAAGTCACAGTAATATTCCAATCCCGTATGTAAATAATCATCCCTTCTTGAAATCTGTTCATCTCCACCATTATGTTTCTCAAAACCTTTATCTTCATTTCCAGGGGTATGTTCACTGCAATTATATTTACCTTTATTCCTTCTAATTTTCCTTTAATGCCTGCCATCCTGCTTTTTCTATCCTCTATCCTTCACTCTGTCTCCAATGGTCATGTTTTTCTCCCAGAATTACTCCTCCTCCTCTTCTTTTCTTGTTGTCCCACACTGAGCTTGCTACCAGACTGTATCCACCTCCCCTCAACCTTTTGCAGTTTATATTGCTCAGGTGAGTCTCTTGTAAAGCTATCAATTAAGCTTTTGTTCTCCTTATATGTTTCTTTTATTCTTCCCTCCAAGCCCATAACATTCCATGACTTAATCTTGTAAATTTCCTGATTCCACATAGCTAATATTATAATCTTTTATTCTCTTCCTTATTTCATCTCTTTTATATCCACATTTATTTTCCTCCCAACAGTATGCTTCCTTTCATCTATGCCTTCCCTCTGTCCCTATCTTCTTCCTCTTTTCTAATTACTCATTCTCCTTCAATTCTTCTTCTTCTTTCGGCTTTTTCCCGGTTAGGGGTCGCCACAGCGGATCACCTTGTCCGCACATTTGAATGGCAGTGGAGTTTTACGGTGTAGAGTTGCCAGCCCGGCGCCCAACCTTCCACAGAAGGCACACTCACACGCACACCTAGGGCCAATTTAGAGTGTCCAATCCACCTGCAGCATGTCTTTGGGATGTGGGAGGAAACCGGAGCACCCGGAGGAAACCCACGCGACCACAGGGAGGACATGCAGACTCCGCACAGAAGGCACCCCAGCCGAGGATCGAACCGGAGAACCTCTTGCTGTGAGGCAGCAATGCTAACCACTGCACCACCGTGGCCGCCCACTCATTCTCCTTCAATATATACTACATATACATATATTCTACTTCAGAGAAGTATCCTATCTGGTCAGAGAGGCCATTGTCTTTGATCCCTTATCTATCATAACCATTACAGTGCACTAGCTGCATAGGGTCCCTGCATCTTCCACCATTAATCTTTTGTTCCTTTACTACCTTTTGTTTTTTCCTCCTAGATTCAGCATCTTCATTTTCATGGTACTGTTTTATTCACTATCTCCTTATTGTCCCTTACACAACCTGTTTTACTTCCTTACTTACATCATCCTTATCCATTTCACTTTCGTTCTACACTTACCACACACTTTCATACAAGTCTTGCTCAATTAAAATCAATAAAACTCACCTTCTTGAATCATTATAACCAATTTCTAGCTGCACTGTTAATGTCACACTTAGCTTGTGGAATGTATGATTATCTAGAACCTAAATAATATGCCTCACTCATTACTTCCTTCCTTCCTTCTTCTATTGTAGAGCTTCAGTTATTTTCTTCCCCTTATCTCACACAACTTCTTATTTAACCCCCCTCCTTCTAGCTTGGTCAGTCGTTTCTTCTCTTTATACACATGCCCTCATATCTTACTCTTATAATTATTAATTTACAAATTTATTTTCTTACGCTCATGTGTGTACTATACATCTTAGTATGGGTATTATTTGTTTATGTCCATTTTATACTCTAGATCTTCTATTTCTAGTCACCTACCCATGGCTATGTAGTATGACTTGGTGGTTTTGCTAACTTGGACTCGCATTTTTCTTTATACAAGTAACTCCTCCTCTTTCATGCCACTGCACGCCCTTCCCCATATGACTGACATGGACATTTATGCCCTCCTCCCATAAACAGTTGATCCTTCCCTCCACTTCCTCTGCATAGAACATCTTACCATCTGATCATTATCTCAGTGGACCATTAATTATTATCTGTAGTTTTCTTTATAAAGTTGTCTTTGCCCTCCTCCATGCTTCATAAACCATTTCCAGTCCTTTTAACATAGCTAGATCTGTCTTTCCCCCGAAACTACTCACCACCCTCATTTGTTCCATTACAAATAAAATATAACATTTATTTTACCTTTCTGTGCAGTTAACAGTCTGTTTCAGTTTCTTTCTAATAAATCATATCAACTGTCATGTCAAACTTTGTTTTCTTCTTTGCAGCAACAAAAAGAAAAGGAACCCTTCCACATATGTTTTTAAATGTCCATTTAAGAGTCTACTTTGTATAGTTTCCTTTTACTATCTTTTTCCTGCCTCACACAGTTCAAACGTCTTTAGGCCCATAACAAAAGTTTCTCCACAGATATTTGATCCTCTTAGGTCTTCTGCCTTTCTTCCTTTGCTCAGAGATCTTTTCAACCTACTCCCTGAATTTTTGTTGTCTTTGAACACTGTGGAATACTCATTCCCTCTCCTCTGCAAGTCCCTTTGATCTTATTCCCCATTTGTTCCAGTGTCCTTTCCTTGACCATTTTCTGTGGCATCACTGATTAAGAATCTCTAACACGTCGGCTGGGTTCATGAAGGATTTTGTTGTGCCATGTGTGAGGTCACCACACTGGGACAGTAATCAAGGAGCTTGAATCTTCATCACTGACACTGGAGAGGAACACTCACTTGGAATACAAATGGATACACTCAGTATTTCCAGATGCAGACCTCTCTGCATCAAACACAATTAAGAGCACACAGGGAACACTCTCAGTCCAAGGGCTGGTTCCTCTCTATATCTGTCCAGACCCCCAATAAAACTCCCCACTGGCACAGCTCAGAATTGAGTCCTTAGCTGGGGTTCCAAACTAAGTCCTCCCACACCCTCTCTGTGAAATCAGTGGTTTGTGTCCTTGCTCCAATCAGCTGACACACACACTCTTTAAGATTTGATTTGCACACACACACACATACACACACACACACACACACACACACACACACACACACACACACACACACACACACACCTGGGAAAGGCTGGCACAGACTCACCTGCTGTGCCTCCTTCTGCCCAGATTATAGGGTAGTTATCACTGCCACCAGAATCCCTGCCCACTATTTTAAGGCTCTTACAAGGGTAACCGGTTATACTGAATTAAATTAATATTAATACAAATGGTAATGTTGACCAAACAGCAAGGTTTTCAGGAGTGGCCAGAGTTATCACCAAATAAATATATGCAAATACTCTCAAAGCCTAAAAAAATTCTAAAAAGGACCAGCCACAACGAGGAGCTTGAATATATTTAATAATAAATAATAAAATAACAAGAAAATACTAAATATCTATTCACAGTAAACACCAGAGTTTCAGTCACAGAGAATATTAAAAATAACACAGATGGAAAGTTTTACACAGTTATAGAAAAACAGTATTTAGCTAGTCTCACTATCTAGTCCTGATTGACTAAAATAATTACTGTTCCTATTTACTGAATAGAGCAAGGCAAGATGGGCGAGTGGTCCTTCTTGTCAGATCCAAGACAGAATACAGAATGCTGCTGAGACTTCAGTCTCCTCTAATATTAAAACATTACTTCTGCACAGAATGACATCACATACATCTGGTCATCTGACTCTGTTTCCTGTACTATCCCCCATCACTAAAAGCTACCAGGGTTTAGCACCTATGTGCTACAATACACACAGACAGAGCTTTGCTCAGATGTGGTGTAGCTGCTGGAAGTCATAAAACCATTCGACTCTTCCTACAGGAGCTACCAACTATTCTCTAACACAGACATTGCTTCTCTGGCTCCATTCAAACCTGTGGAATAACATTGTTATGGCTTAACCCATAAAGTAATTTAATTTCAAGAATATTTTGCAAAATCAGGTGGATTAAGATTAACCTCTTCACTTCCAGTATATGCTGCTGATAAAAAAATATTCAAATTACTACAGAAAATGTTTGAAAAAGTTAAAATTGCATAAAACAAATAAAATAAGAGGAAACAACCGCATTTTGCTAAGCACGTATTTTTCGTATTAATTAAAGATATTTGAGTTATCAGAAGTGTATAAAGTGTTCGCATGTTTATGCAGTATTACAGTAAAGTTATTTTGCAAAATACAGCCATTTCAGAGCATATTTCAGAAAGTGAAGTATTTCAAAAAGTTTGTTGTGTATTTGAATGTTATTACAAGCTCACAGAACAGTTTGTCCGTACATAATTACAAGGGCTATATTTTCAGTGTGTTTGTGCATACTTTGTGGGCATGGCAGATGGAGTTCAAAAACCCAGTGCACTTGTGTTTGGCAATAATACTGCAGAGAACTGGAGTGTTTGGGCAAGAGTACAACGTTTTCATACAGACTGCATTTTCTGTTAAATATGACTGTACAAAGACATCTATTCTACTTAATTTAGCTGGAGTCAGAAGCCATAAAAAAGGGAGAGTTCATTTGTGCATGCACCTGCTATCTATGCAGGAGAGGGGGAACCATCTTATTGTTGGACTAGCTGAGTCAAGGAAGGACCCTGAATGGTTAAAACATAAATTTAGAGAAATGTATAACCCCCAGACATAATGTTATTTTACACAAGGGATCAAAAGCCTGGTGAAACTTTTGCAGCATATATATAACTGATTTGAGGAATAAAGCTAAAACATGCAGATTTGGTGATTTAAGGGATGAGTTGATAAAGGACAGACTCGTGTGTGATATTAAAGATAATGTTGTGAGAAAACTTTTGCTCCATGACAGTGATTTAACTTTGAATAAGGCCACTGAGATTTGTCAGATATATGAGCTCACAGAAAAGCACACAAATATGCTTACAAACGAGAATACCTCTAGAAGGCACAGTGATAAAGCTCATGTTAATAGTATGCAGCACGTGGTTAAAAGAAACAGGCCCAAGCAGATGGCAGCAATTGTAGCCCCTGCAGCACTCACTGGTAAACTCCAGAACTTTCCAGCAAATTCCAGAGTTTGCACAGTCTTAGTGAAGCATAAGAGTGAGTCAGCAAACTCAAAGCATGGGCCCCAACCAAGTTTCATTGCCAACTGTTGTAATTGTGGTGGAAGTCATGAATCTAAAAGGGAAAAATGTTTAGCTTTTGGTCAGCAATGTCACAAATGCAATACATGGAATAATTTCAAAAGGTTTTGTAAATCAAAAGGCCCACATTCTTTTATTAAAAGGGAACATTCTAAGAAACGAGTTGATCAGTTAGAAAGCTGCAACCCTACTCTTTATGTTGATGGTGTGTCAGTGCTTTATGAAACAGTCAATGCAGTAGATTTAAGGGCAAAGAATGAAGTATTTTGTACTGTTCAGATAAATGGAAATCCCACAGAGCTCAAAGATGACACAGGTTCCAAGAGCAATGTTATGTCAGCAGCAACATTTGCTAGAGTGTGTAATAGGGAAAGGCTTGATTTAGCAAGGTGTGCAAAGCTTGTTGCTTACGGTAGTGAAGAAATTCAGACTGAAGGCTCAGTAGTGCTTTCATGTTACTCTGCTAGGAGAAGTTATGACTTGTTATTTTATGTGGTCAGAAGGCACGTCCAGTCATTATTAGGGCTCAGAAACAGTTTGAAAATAGGACTGCTTTTATATAATAAGGAAGTCCACCATGTTGACTTGAAAGACCACTGCTCTAATTTTGCCCAGTACATTTTTTGTACCTATGCTTATCTTTTTGAAGCCAAATTAGGGAAGCTTCCATTTGTGTACTCCATGAAGTCAGACCCAGATGTCAGTCCAGTTATCAGGCCAGCTCAAAAAGTTCCAATAGCCATGCAGGATAGAGTCAAAGCCAAGCTAGATAAAATGGTACGGCAAGGTGTGGTTTGTCCAGTTGCAGAACCAACCGAGTGGGTATCTTCCATGGTGGTAGCTCATAAGAAAAGCTTAGATGACATCAGAATATGTAATGTCCCATGAGATTTGAAAAAAGCACTAAAATGACTTTATCATCCAATGTGCACAGTCGAAGAAGTTGCAGCTCTGATGCCAAATGCCACTGTTTTTTCTGTCCTAGGTGCAAATAGTTCATTTTGACAAATTCAGCTTGACAAGAAATCCTCGTTGCTAACTACTTTTAGTACTCCACTTGGCAGGTACAGATTTTTGAGAATGCCATGTGGGATAAATTCTGCATGTGAAGTCTTTCAACATGCAATGGAACAAATTTTTTCTAGGTATCTTGTGCTATTACAGTAGACAACATACTAGTAGGAGGTCATGGTGAAGCTGAGCATGACAGAAACCTCAGAAAAGTTCTGGAGAGAGAGCACATCAAGTGATTCTTAAGCTCAATCCATAAATGCAAGTTCAGGCTACAAGAAGTTATGTTGGTCATTTATTCACTAGTTCAGGCCTATGACCAGACCCTTCAAAGCAAACAGCCATTCTCGAGATGCCAGCTCCATGGTTAACTATCTAGGCAAGTTCATTCCAGATCCAACTTTCTGCACCGCTTACAGAGCTGACACGTAAAGATGTATCCTGGTGTTGTTTAGAGCAACACCAAAGAGCATTTGATGTCCTGAAACAGAGAATTGCTAGTCCACCAGCTCTTAGATACTATGATGTCCACAAGCCAGTTACTCTTTCATGTGATGCTTTGAAATTTGGTCCAGGTGCAGTCACTCTACAACAGGATCAACCTGTTGCTTATGCATCAAGAACTCTTACCAAACTGAAATGGAGTATGCTCAGATAGAGAAACAACTTTTGGCAATTGTGTTTACATGTTCGAAGTTCCATGATTATGTTTAGGGTAGACCTATCCACATCAAAGCAGACCACCAGCTTCTAGTCGTTATCTTGAGAAAGCCTATGCATTCAGCTCCAGGCAGACTGCAACATATGATGTTGAGACTGCAGAAGTATAATCTCATGCTTGTCTACACGAAAGGCAAACTTCTTTATCTTGCTGATACTTTATCCAGATCACCTAGAAATACCACAGAACAGCATGAGAATGAGAGCTTTGATTTTGAAGTCGTGGAAGTGAGAAATGTTTCTTCCACACATTTTGATGAGCAGAGAGATCGCACAGCCACAGATCCAATTTTACAAAGGCTCAACCACTTTATCAATCAAGGATGGCCATCAAAGTAATCTAGTTCACCTCAAGAAGTGCAACCTTATTTCCATACAGAGATGAGATTTTGTCTGACAATGGTATCATTATGAAAGGTCCGAAAGTAATTTTTCCAAAGTCTTTGCAACAAGAGTACATTACTATCTTGCATTGTGATCACCCAGGAACCAACTCTACCAAAAGAAGGGTGAGAGGACTAGTATTTTGGCCTTCTATGTCAGAAGACATTGCGAGAGCACTTTCATCTTCTTCCGTGTGTAATGGTACAAAGCCATATCAACAGAAGGAACCACTTCACCTAAACCAGATTCCTGAACTACCTTGGTCGACAGTAGCCACTGACATTTTCGAGTGGAATGGTCAACATTATTTGGTGTAAGTAGACTCTTATTCAAATTGGTTTGAGATTAACCTATTTCCTAATCTAGCATCCAGTACTGTCATTACTAAGATGAAGCATCATTCTGCAGTCCATGGTAGTCTGCACAAAGTTATTTCTGACAACGGCACACAGTTTAAAAGCCAACAGTTCAACAGATGTACCAAAGAATGGGAATTTACTCATGTCACAAGTAGCCCTGACTACCCGCTGTCAAATGGTTTGGCAGGACACGCAGTTCAAAGTGCAAAACAGTTACTAGAGAGGTCAGTATGAGATAATAGTAATGTTTTCCTGAATCTCTTGAATCCCAGAAACATTCCTCGTGATAAACATATTGGTTCACCTGCCCAGAGACTTCTGTCAAGACAAACCAGAACCGCATTACCAATCAGTAGTCAATTGTTGGTTCCATGTGTCAAGAACAACAGGTCAGTGAAAACTAATCTGTTGAAGAAGCATTTAACTCAGAAGTCCTACGATGATAAGACCAGCGAACTGCTCAATCCATTATGAGAAAAAGTGGTAAGGATGCAAACATCCAAAGGTTATGATCAGATTGGTGTTGTGAAGAGTATTTGTCCAGAGCCAAGATCATACATTGTGGAATCACAAGGAGAAGATTTGAGGCAGAACTGGAAACATTTTAGACGGGTGTCCGAGCCTATACCACAGCACATAGCCTGTGAGAAAGACTCTATCTCAAGAGTGAGTTGTCCTGTGTTCCAATTCCAGAGGAAGTTCCAAAGAATATTCCCATTCCTGTGATGAATCCAGAAGTTCCTGATACGAGTTGCTCATCGAAGGCTATCCCTGTTGCTAAGTCTAGTTCAGATTGTTGTTACACAATCTGGTTGTATCTCCAGACCATGTAAAAGATACACGGCAAACTCGACATGAACACTGTGTTTTGTTTCTGTCTATAGTAATGCATGTCTAACTCTAATATTGTTTTTACTAAGGGAAATCTTTTTAAGAGAGAGGATCTAGATCAATGTGTGTGTATGTACCTTAAAAGCTATCCAAGTGCCTGCACAAGTGTATAAATACTGAGCACGTGCAAGCTAGACTGCCATTTTGTAGTAAGCTGTTGAGATGTAAGTATGTATGTATGTAGGGTCTGTCTGTTAATCAGTTTGTTTATATTTTAAGATGCTGCTATCCATCCTGATGTGTTTTTGTGTATTAAAGGATCTAAACAAAATACCCCGCCTGCTTGACTTCTATGTTAGACAGGGATGAGCGACAGTTTGTAAGAGCAATATTTATAAATTGTCCCTATTTTTAGCCATTTGTCCCCCCATTTTTATGGCTTTGTTCAGATGTCTTGTTCTGAGAGGTTGAGAGGTATGATTCTTATATTTGGATGAGAATGTAACCTCAGTATAGAGAGGTTTTTGTTGAGTTGGGAGTAAAATGCCATGTAGTAAAGAAGTGAAAGCATTCCTACCTTTAGTATTGATGGTGTATAAGAAAGCTATAACTAGAGAATGGAAAACCAAAGACAAACCATCAGTAAGAGAGGTGAAAAAAACATGTTACAGGGATTAAAAATAAGGAAATGAGAAAGAATAGTTCTATAAAATCTTATCATAACCATAGATGTCCTTTTCTTCCATGCTGCAGTATTCATAACCTTTGAGTTAGCCTCCACCTAGTGACCCAAAAGTCTGGACAGTATAAAAAAGCTTTAGTCACTGCAAGTACGTGGGATGTCTGACATTGACCGTAGGGTATGTGGGCCATAAAGGTGATGTCTGCATGTACCTTCCTCAGAACTGAATGCCACAGTCAGACCCCAGTCCCAGGATAGCTGCACAAGTCCTGAATCATCCAACAAAGCTTTTGTCTTTTCCGGGTGGGGGGGGGGGTAGGATGGAGGGATAGAATACTGCAACATGGTAGAGAAGGACATCTATGTTTATAGTAAGACTTTACACAACTATTCTATGTTCTTTTATTCTCATGTTGCAGTATTCATAACCTTTGGGTGAGTGCCATAGCTCAAAGGGAAGAAGAAGAGGGTAGTTTGGGACTATTTTCCAAAAATCCATGCAGGATTGCCTAACAAAACCTGCTCTGGGTCTGGAGATGTGGTCCAGTTTGTGGTGCTTGCTGAAGGTATGGACAGATGTGCAGGTAACTGCTTCTAGAAGAGAAGCAGTGTCCATCCCCTTGAAAAATGCTCCAGAAGAGGCCATGGCTCTAGTGAAATGCACTTTTATGTTAGAGTCCAGGTGTTTGCCATGTTAAGCATAAAAAAAGCAGACAGTTTTGAAATCTAGCTAGAAACAGTCTGCTTTGTCACAGCTTTTCCCAAAGCCCTTGGATGAAAGGAGACAAACAGTTGCTCTGATCTCCTAAGGGATTTGGTCTTGTCTAAACAGAATCTTAATTGTCTGCAAACATCAAGGGAATGCAGGACTCTCTCACTGTCATTTTGTGGTTGTGGGAAAAAGGTGGGGAGATGGATACATTGGTTCAGGGGCAACTCATTGACCACCTTAGGCATAAAGGACAAGTTAGTCTGTAGGGTTACCCTATCCTTGTGGAATATTAAAAAGGGTGGGGTGACCATGAGACCTAGAGATCTGACACTGTCCTGGCTGATGTCAGGGCCACCAAAAGCACAGTTTTCCAAGTGCAGTGCTGGCTCAGATGGGGCAATGGTGAGCTTCTCTAACACAGTTCAGGTCCCAAGGCAGAGGAACTGGCATACTGAAGGGCCTGAGATGAAGAACTCCTTTCAGGAATAACTTCACTTGAAGTCTAGAAACAAGAGGAGGGTCAAGAGGCAGACAAGCAGAAATAGCAGTAAGGTGAGCCTTAACAGAGGAATATGCCAACCCTGCCTGCAACAAATCACACAGATAAGACAGCACTAAGGGGACCTCTCCTTGAAATTGGTCTAGCTGTCTTTTTAGACACCAAATGGAGAACCTTTTCCAGTTAGACAGATAGGATTTCCTAGTATTAGGTTTCATGGCCTCCTGCAGGACATTTAGCACATCCTCAGAATAGAAGTGTCTGAAAGGGACCAAAACTCTATCACCCAAAGGGATAGGCTCAGAAATTCCAAGTGGGGATCCCTTGTCCTGTGTGAGTAGGTCCTACTCTGTGAGGTAATCTGTGATGACTGCCCCTTGATAAATGCAGAAGGAGGGGGAACCAGTGCTGTCTTGGCCAAAAGAGAGTCACCAACAAGATTTTTGGTTTGTCCTGTTGAATTTTCATTAGGACTCTTTAAAAGTGGGGGAAGGGGGGAATGCGTACAGAAACATCCCCTTCCATGAGAGAGAAGGCATCCGTCACCTCGCTAGGTGCCCTGGTACAAAACTGTGGAAGTTGTCTGTTCAGAGGGGAGGCAAGCAGATCTATTTGTGGCGTACCCACCTGTGGACTATGTCCAGAAACACATCCCTGTGTAGCATCCATTCGTGGGATTGTGACATGGACCTGCTCAAGATGTCTGCCTGAGTCTTTTGAGCTGAGAGGATATAGGCACAGCCTGCAAAGTGACTCCATGCTGGACCTCCAATTCCCAAGCCTGCAGTGCAAGTCTGCATAGTAAATATGATCTTGTTCCCCCCATTTTGTTCATATACCAAAGAACAGTGGTGTTGTCCTTGAACAACTTTAGGGGTCCTTCTTCAGAATATCTTGGAAGGCCCTTAGTGCAAAGATGAGAGCCCTAATCTCTCTGATGTTGATGTGCACCTTCTTGCAGGGGCTATCAATGTACCTTGGACCGACAAGCTGCCCATAACAGCTCTCCGACTTAGGTCTGAAGCATCTGTGTACATTTCCTATACTGGACCTAGGTGTTGTAAGGGATGTCCTGGGTTTAGAGAGACTTGATCCACCCACCAAAGGATCTCCTTCCTTAGGCAAGGTAGGAAGGGAATGGAGTGGTCCAAGGTTTGGGGGTGTTGGGTCCATGTGGACCTCAGGTACCACTGAAGTTTCCTCATGTCTTGCCAGTGGCAAAATGGGGATTGTAGAAACCACATGCCCTAAGAGTCTGAGTTATTCCCTTGCTGTCATTGCAGGGACGTGGATGACAGACAATAAGTATTCCTTCACGTTTTCCAGCTTTGGGGTGGAAGGAATGCCATCATAACATTTGTCCTGATTCTGCACCCCAGGAAGACTTGGTGTTAGGAGGGGTTTAGGCTGGATTAGGGGGTGTTGATGGTGAAACCCAGAGACTGCAGAACAGAAATGACTGGAGATGGTTCTGGAGGGTACTGTAATAATCTGCCTGGATCAGGAGGTTGTCCAGGTATGGAAAAATCTGTATCCCTAAGACCCTGCAATAGGCTACCACTGGAGCCAAACACTTGGTGAATATCCTTGGAGCAGCAGATAGTCCAAAGGGTAAAGCAAAGAATTTAAAATGTGAGGAACCCACAGAGAAGCATAAGTACTTCCTGCATTTGGGTCAATTAGGAATATGTAGATAGGCATCTTTAATGTCCAAGGTGGCCAAAAATGCCTGAGGCATTAGCAGTGGAAATACAGTCTGAAGCGTAAGCATGCGGAAGGTGGGTACTTCAAGAAAAAGTTTGCGTTGAGAGAGATCCAGGATGGATGTCCATGAGCCATCCTTTCTTGGGACGAGAAAAAGTCTGGAGTAAAAGCCCCTTCCCTTTTCTGACACAGGGACTGGCTGAATAGTCCCTTGAGAGAGGAGGCTGTCCAAGACTGGTTGGAATAGGGGCAGGTGGTCCTTTGGTGGCTGTAGGATGCCTCTTAAGAGTGGATGAATTTCCTGTCATGTTGTAACCTTTTTCTATGATTGACAAGACCCATATGTCTGAAGTAATGCTTTTCCAGGGAGGGAGACAGTGAGAGAGTCTCTGGGAAAGGGGAATAGTATGTGGAAGGGGAAGGAGAGGAGGCAGGTAGTCACAGACTACCTGCCTTGTCCTGAAATGAAGATTTCTGAATAAGTGTCTGAGCAGGCCTGGAAGGTGGCTGTTGTTTTCTGGAACTCTTTCTGCCCCTAATAGGAGGAGGAGGAGCAGAATGTTTTCTAATTAATTGGATTTTAGTAGGATAATTTCTATGGAATTTAGGAATAGATGACACAAACAAGTGTTTCAAGTCCTGTAGTTCTTTCCCCTTTTGTTGAAGGGTTTTCAAAAGTTCTGCCACTTGAGCCCAAACAAGGCAGTATTGTCCAGGGGGGTATCTAGAAGTTTAGCCCTGATATTCTCAGGTAGGGGTTGGAGACTCAACCAACAGTACCTTCTGAGCACTGAGGCAGAAGCTGCAGATCTGGTAGAGGCCTCTGCAGCATCATAAGTGCATCTGATTGAGTGTTTTGTCACTTTTTTTTAATTTCTCCAAATCTTTTGGGTTTCTAATACCATGACAGTAATGGACCCCATTCCTAAGTCAAAGTATGATTAAAGTTCACAAAATTAATATTGCTTTAATCATTGATGTCAGCCAAAAGTGCTCTTTGCAGCACCCACAATGTTCCCAGTAATGACTCCTTCTGCAATACATACAGGGTTACATGGATTGGTAACATATCTAGATATAATTATAGATTCTTTTTTATAAGATCTGTTGCTCCTACTACTATTGGAACTGTCTGGTATCTTTCTTCCATACTGCTCTCATTTCTGCCTTCAGATCCTGATATTTTATGACTTTGTGTCTCTCTGTATGCAAGACACTGTAGTCACTGGGTGTAGCAATTTCAATGATCAATGCTACCTTTGTCTTCTTTTCTTGGACCACTATATCTGTTTTTTTAGCATCTATCTTTTGAACTGTTGGTAATGGGCGATCCCATGTGATACAGACTTCATCATTTTCTGTGATGCTTTGTGGCTCATGTTTCCAGTGTTTTTCAGCCACTTCAATACCATAATGTTTGCACAATTCCCAGAGCAACAGTCTTGCCACATTATTATGCCTTTCAGTATACAGTCCTTCTGGCATTAGTATGTCACAACCAGCAACGTGGTGTGCAACTGTTTCCAGTTCGGTTTTACAAAACCTACATTTGTCTGTTTCTCCCACATGTTCAATGGACTTGGTAAACCAGCGTGTATGTAGCCCACTATCTTGGGCTGCCAATATTAACCTTTCATCTCTTGGTTTAAACTCATCTCTCCTTAACCATTCCCGCATTTGTTCCTGATCAACATGAGGTTCTTCCAGAAGTTTTCTATACTTGCAACTATATTCATGTTTTGTCCACATTTCTTGCCTTCTCATCTGGTCCTTCATCTTATAGTCTTTCTTTTGTTTTTTGGCACATTCAATTGCTGCCTGATTTTTATCTACTTCTGGTTTGATTTCCATTCCTGCCTGACGTGTGTTATCACTTGTGAGGACAAGAAGATAAGGTTAGAGATTTGTGACTTTGTGGCTGAATCAGGGAGATCAGCCAAGAGCTTTGAAGCCTGAGTCAAAAGGGCCAGTGAGTACTTAGACATGTGTGTCTGGTAGTTGATGGCCCTAAATGCCAAAGTGGCAGAGGTGTACACCTTCTTGCCATGTTTCTCCATAGTCTTGCTGTCCTTATCAGTAGGAAGGACAGACGTAGAGCATGGCAGTCTGGCCTTAAGCAACATTCTACCGTCACCCAGAATACAAACAGAAAATGATTGACTTTAACAATTGGCTTAGTTTCTGGTTGCCTTCCAAGGGGAGCCAGTACCTGACAGCCTGGGATGACATGATTGACAAACCATAATGCTTTGCCAGAAATGGCCTGGACCTGTCTCCCTTGAGCTTCAGGCTCCTGGCAAAGGCTATTGCTACACCCATAGTGCCTTTTTTAGGCAATGCCATGAGGTCAAAACTACCAACATGAAAATTTCATCAAAACGTAAATTAAAGGTCATGCTGCTAAAAGCTAGGAGTCAAAACATGAAACTGCACTCACTGCAAGCATTCCTAACCCTGGAAGAAGCTGACATTTGTGCAGTCACAGAAACCTGGTTCAAAGCTGCAGAGAGCACCCCAGCCATACCAGGTTACTCATCCTACCATTCATTCAAACCCCAAACTGTGGGCAACAAAACAAAAGGAGGTGGAGTTGCAATATATATAAAAGACATACACACTTATAGGCTGGTCAAACATTATGATGCACAGGAAACACTCCAGGTGCAGTTAACAATTGACAAGACCTCTATTCAAATCATAGCTAGCTATAGGCCTCCAACTCTGACTCAAAATGCCAACTCCACCTATCTGGACCTCTTCAAATCTATCAAGATTCAACCCTTTACCCTGATCCTGGGTGACTTTAACTATCCAACCATAGACTGGAAGAAATACTCATGCCAAAACACAAATGCCCAGAGATTCCTTGATTTCGTCAATGCAAATGTCTTGGAGCAGTTGGCTGACACCCCCACAAGAGGTGAAAATATCTTGGACTTGGTATTAACCAACATGAGTAACCACTGCAGCATCCCTACAGTGTCATCATCCCTGGTAAGATCCAACCACAAAGCAGTCACTTTCGAAGTCACCCCCCCCCCCCAGCTTGGGTCAAACAAAAAAACTTCTCCACAGCTGATTACAACATCCTGTGGGAAGGTATAAACAGCTTCACAGCCCCATTCCGCTCCATAGGAACTGGCACATATGTCCAAACCTACACAAAATTACTATATGAGCATTTATATAGCTGTATGGAATAAGGAATACCAGACAACACAAAATCATCCTCCTCAAGGAAGAGTAAACCTGTCTGGTGGATATTAACAATAAACAAACTCTATAATAAAAGGAACAAAATGCTGTCCAGGATGAAGAAGGAACAGATGCCTAATTGGAACCAATATCTCCTTAGCATGAACAAGCAAATATGAGCACTAGTGAAATCCTCCAAAGCAAACTTCAAGTCCACACTGGCCACATCTACTAAAGACAATCATAAGGCCTTCTTCACATATGTCCGCAATCTCAAGGGAAGCACCCATAGTCTGCTCAGAACTGGTGGTCAAGGACACCACATACACAAATGCTGTAGATATAGCCAACCTGCTGGCAGACAGATTCAGTGAAAACTTCACTCCTCTGTCCCCCCATCAGTAAAACAGGGCATCCCCAGTACCTGCCCCCTCCCCTTATCTCTAGGGAGCAAGTCATCACTGCTCTCTCAAAGTCAAAAAATACAGCCTCCATGGGACCTGATATCATCCCAGGCTGCATCCTATGTGAACTCAGGCCGGAACTTGTAATTTCATTAGGCACCCTATTCAACCAAAGCCTGAGTACCAGGTTTGCCCCAGCTGAGTGGAGGACAGCTACTGTCATCCCTTTCCACAAAGGTGGAGTGTCAACCGATCCAGGAAATTATAGACCCATCAGCCTAACTAGCCTGATCTGCAAGGCCATAGAGTGGATTATCATAGACCTCATTAATAAGGACAGTGGCAACCCGATCCCACACAGTTTGGCTTTGTCAAGGGGAGGTCATGCCTGTTAAATTTGGTTGACTTCTTTATGACAGTCACCAAGGCCATAGACAAGGGGAAGACAGTGCACATCGCCTGCCCTGATCTGGCCAAAGCCTACGATACTATTCCCCACTCAGGTATAATAGATAAACTCTCTCAACTAGGCATTAATCCACATGCTACCAGATGAGTAGCAAACTGGCTCACTGATAGAACCCACCTAGTCAAAATAGGGGAAGCCATCTCAAGTAGCAGACCCGTACGTAACAAGTGGTGTACCCCAGGGATCGGTCTTGAGGCCTCTACTGTTTAGGATATACTTGTTGGAGGTGCAGGCCAAATCTAGTGGGCTATGGCTGACCAAGTTTGCAGATGACTGCAAGCTGGGTGCTGTCATCAATTTCCCTAGTGATCTGGACATCCTCCAAGAGGGTCTCACCCAAAGAAATGACTGGTGCCAGAAACATAGCTTCAAACTGAATGCCAGAAAATGCATCATCATCCCTTTTGGGAAGAGTGACGTCCCCACAAATTATGACATTGATAATAAGGCACTAAGCATGCAATCAGTCGTGAGGGACTTGGGCATCCAGGTTGATAGCAAACTGACTTTTGACCACCATATTACCTCCGTTGTACATAAAGCTTTCTACGTGGCCCACGTCATTAGTAAGGGTATCTCATACAGGGACAAGGTAGTTATAACATCCCTGTAGTCTTCCCTTATAATACCCATTATTGAGTAGAATGCCCCTTTCAATATGTACCTCACAAAGCAGATGCAGCAGCTGGACAGACCACAGAGGTTCCTCACCCGAAGAATCTAGGGACTGAAATATTTACCCTAAACAGACAGGCTAAAAGCCCAATCCTCTACTCAGTCTCCTACAGACTCGTCAGAGGTGACCTCTGTCTGGCATGCAAAGCAGTCGCAGACCCCGCCCTGATGGGACTGCTGCATATCTGCAAGTCAAGCTCCACTCGAGTAACCCGCATGCGTGACCTCAACCTGGTCTGTGACATCAATAGGACTTGTTGTCAGGACAGATTTGTGTCCCAGAGACCCCCCCCTTTTGTGGAATAGACTCCCTCTCCACGAAAGCAGAGTACTTCGTTAAACCTATTTAAGCGCAACCTGGATAACTGGATGGGCAACAGAAAATATACCCCTGGGATTCCACCTGTGTCCCTGCTGGACAGTGGCATAAGATGCTGACTTGTTGGAACATGGGCTGAATTATTGGCTAGGCTTGTAAGGGCCTCAGCGCCAATAGCCTAGTACTTCCTATGATCCTATGATACTATGGAGGGTTTTTCTGTAGAGACAAAAATGGTACCAAGATCTGCAACAGGACATTTAATCAGACTTTTGCCCTTTCTGGGACCTTATAAAATCTGTCAGGCCTCCTAAAAACACGGGGTTGGGATTCAAGATTTTTAGAAGCTGCCGAAAAGGCATCTAAGATGGCTGGGAGGACTGGTGGAATGGCAGGAGAAGGGGTATCCATTTGTAGTAGTTCATGGTACCTCTTACGGACTTCAGACATTTCTTTGGAGTCCCATTTGAAAAACTCTCCCATCCGAAAGATGGTTTCTCCAAAGGTAAGTTCCACCCCAGGGTAATCTGCCTCAGCAGAGTCCTCCTCTGGTGAAGCATACCCTAGAGGGGAAGGCATTTATGAAGCATAAGACAGACAATCCTCTTTAGAGGAATCTGCAGAGTCTTCAGCCTCTATTGAAACAGGTTCTGTAGTCTGAGGCCTAGGGCTGATAACAGGAGGGGCAGTATGAGGAGAAGCAGCCATGGTAGGCTTAAGGGCCATAAAGGCATTGAACAAGCTCTGAGAGAAAGCTTGCCAATCAGGTAAGCTCTTAGTAGGTGAAGGCAGATGTTTGTTTTTTTGTTTCCTTTTTAAAGAAGAAACAGGCCTGGAGGGCATGCCTAGGTTCAGAAGCCTCACTAATGATGGAAGGACCGGTCTGGATGTCTGCAGCTAGCCGAGGTTCCCCCTCATCGTCAGCGCCCGATGTCTGAGTTATCTCTATGGACATGCTTTCAGACCTTGGTTTTGTGGCCTCCGAAATGGTACTCACTATACCTGAGTCATCTGGTTCCGTACATTCATCCAAGCGTACCATGGCCACAAGGGAAAGTCAGGTGGAAGAGGTGCAGCAGTAGGCTCAAGCCTGGTAACTTTGACCTTTTTCTGTGGCTTGGTGGTATGGCCAGACGGCCCTTCCATCACAAGAGAGAGACGTTTGAGATGTTGGTTCTCTAAATAGATTAGATCAGATATTAAGGGTGTGCAGATGGCTACAAAGAGTCTTTGGGACAAAGGCCTGACAAACTGCCCAGCCCTTATGGTTGTGGTTGGGTCCTAGGCAGAACAGACACAGGTCATGGGTGTCCTTAGTTGGGATCTGATGTCCACACTTATACTTTCGCTTTCTGGATAACATGAACCTGGGCAGCATACAGTGACCAAAGAAAAACAAGAAAAAAGGCCCCAATGGGGTACTTATCTTTCATCGCAGGATCCAACGACAGAGATAAGTTTACTTTCAACCGGCAGCAGAGAAGTTCTAAGGAAGGTACATACAGACGTAACTTTTATGGCCCACTTACCCTGTGGGCCAACATCAGACATCCCACATACCTTGCAGTGACTAAAGCTTTTGTATACTGGCTGGACGTTTGGGTCACTTGGCGAAAGCTAACATCTTAGGTTATGAATACTGCAACATGAGAATAGAAGGACATCTATTAGACATAAGAAACAGAACTTCCTAGTAAGAAAATGGGCCGTGTGGGAAGCTGTACTGGAATTTGAGCTTAAAGAGGATGTTGTCATGGAACAAAGTACTTAAGATCTATATCTATTTAATAAAGCAAACTCTGACACAGAGTGAGAAGTCAACAGTCCAGTTGTTAAGATGTGTACTAGAATGTAAATAAAATAATACAGTCACTAATTAAACCCTGATCTCAAATTAGACAGTATATAGTTAATCTGTGTGTTTAACTGTTTTTGTGTAATGAGTAATGTTAAATCAAACATGGGATTAAGACTGAATAGAATATCTGATTCTAAAACTTGAATTTGCATGATTAACAGTGCCAAGTTATTGAGAGCTGAATGTAAGCGCTGTCTGTCATTAGGCTGCTTTATTAGTATTACATACATATACAGTTATAAAATGGTTGTACTTGCAATCAGTGCCAAAATAACAAGTGCACCATGCTTGGGGATTGCAGATTATGGTATACTGAAAAATGTTGTTAAAGTATTTACACTGCTAAAAGAGAAAGAGAGCAAATAACTGTCCTTGAACTGAAATAAATCAGAAGCAACTATACTCCATGGTCTGCTTTGTATACCATGAAGCATTAATGAATCTTTGCAGTTGATTTTGTGGTATATCTTACAAGGCTAACAGTCTTTTATCACCAGTTCTATTTCATGGGGCATTTCTCTCCACAGGATCACATCACTTGCCCTTTCTTTCACACTTAACAATAACCAAATGTGGTTTATGGATCCTTTATAACATGAGACCATAGAGTTGGTTTGGCACAGTCAGTGTATTAGTTTTGATTGTCAGTTCTTGTGATTCATGAATTTAATCACAATAAGTATAGTAGATGTGAACTACTAACTGAAGTTATTTCCTGTCCTCTGGTCATCCTAATAGTACCACAGTTTTCATTAACTGTATCTCTAAGTTATTTACAGTATGATGGGGAAAACATGAACTGAAATCTAGTAAATAATTCAACACATTGCTCAAAAATAATCCTCCGAATTTAGTTTTTATGTTTGTGATTTGTGAATCTCTATACACTGCACTTTGCTCCAGAGGCTTATCAGTCTATACTGCACAAACCTGTGAATCACTGCATGCATGAATATATAAAGCACTGTTTTTGTGACTGTGAATCATTGCCCTTGCATCTCTGTGAATCACTCCATCACTGTGCAAATCACTGTATCCAAGATTGTGCAAATCATTGACACTGACTGCACAGTACCCTGTAGTCCATTGACCTTGCATCTGCACATTGTGAATTTGTATTATAGTACCCAAATGTTCATCGGTAGGCCTTACCAGCATGCTAAGTTGCTAAAGGAGCACAATTTGAAACAATAAATTGTACTCTTTGTTTTTACATATACAGCAGTACTTAATTTGTCCCAGTGGTTTCAATCTGTAAGTCAGTAATGAAGCATTTGATTTATACAAGGATCTTCTCAAGCCTAGTTCCCAGAATGCACTTTCAGCAATCACGTTACATTCAGCCCTGGTATGTGTCAAATGTAATAAATGTTTCAACTATACTTCACTTTTCCGTCAAGTTATTTTTACCTGGACAAAACTGATGCCTTTCTGAGCTCATTAAACAAATTAGGCATGCTTTCTCAGCACACTTGTAACATTCTGCTTTGTGTAAGTCAGTTATGGAATTATTCATACTAGAGTTTGCAAAACCTTTCCCAGTCCCCCTTTCCTTGACTTGCATAAATGAAAAAATGGTTAGGCTGACCACATTTCCTGTGCTCTCTGTTAAGAGATAACTGTGGCTTTTTATCTATATGCACACCACATCTCAAACAAAATGGTGATGGCTGAGCTGATTGCTTATCAGTTTTGACTGCATCAACAGACTCACATAACTGTAGCTTTATTTGCTGCCATACTGTTTGTAGCATTTGGTACATTATGCTTTGCATTGACAGTATTGCGCTATCCAGTAACAACAAACTTTAGCTTCATTTTAATTCTTCGCACACTTACATCTTTTAGAAACTCCTTTACCTGAAAACTGGTTAATATTGCTTCTATACAAACAACCACAGCTTTTTTTTTCATTGTCAAACCAGATTCTGACAAAAGTTCACTTCTTACTTTGCCATTTTTACAGTCACATACAATTCTTTCAGATTTTCTCAGTCCACTCACCCATGCATCAGTAGATTCCTCTAAGCCATGATTTGTATTGAAAAATAATGGGTAAATATATATGTCAAGTTGTTTTTAGTCTTAACAATACTTATGGGACTTGTCTTGTCTTTAACAGCAAACAAATCAGACTGCTGTTCTTTAGGAAGATTAAATGCATTAATGCATTTACACCTATAGTGCCCTTTGAAGTATTCCTACTTCACACCCATGGCACCTTATGACATCAAGATACTACATGCAGCTGATCGCCTTAATCAAGACAACTACTGATTAATAATATGCAAAATATGAAAAGGAAGGTTGTGAGGAACAAAATTAAATAAGGCTGGCATTCACAGACTTATGTCACCCACAGTGAAGCACTGATTAATGTAAGACAACGTTTTGTTATTCTTAAATAGTTTAATGGAACATGGCTGATGAGGCTAGATATAGGTGTCAAATGGGGAAAGGTCCGACTTGGAATGAAGTCAATTTTTTAGCGGAGGCCTGGGCAGAAATGCTCCAGGTGCATGTCTTTGTAATGTGGGAGGAAACCGGAGCACCTGGAGGAAACCTAGACGAACGCAGGGAAGACATGCAGACTCTGCACAGAAGGCACCTCAGCCGAGAATTGAACTGGAGAAACTCTTGCTGTGAGGCAACAACACTAGCACTGCGCCGTCCAATAATTAAATGCAAAATATTTATTTCAGACAGATATTTAACCACAGTATGTTAAATTGCAAGAAAATAACAAAGCACCAACTTATGTTAATTTGAACTTCTCGATGTTTGATATGTCAATAATACCAGTCTAAGACTATTTATCTAGTATACAGTACAATGTCAGTATTGACCATTGTTTGCCACACATCGCAAATATGTTCATTTTTACATTAATATTTTCATAACTGAGTAGTCTACATTTTATTTAGAGGCATAGTGTGAAATGTCATTGTGGGAGACAAAATATACACTGCCACTGTCAATATATAATGCACTACTCTACAGGTATTGCTAGTTGCTTGTTTAATGTCACGACAACATACAATAGTTGTATGTTTTCAATAATGTTGCCAAATCCATTTAAGAATCAGTCAGAGGAGGACAGCAATACACAAAGGGAACTACAGTTGTGTATGCACTTATACATGACTGTAAATGTTAGAGTTTCTCACGGCTACAGTAGCTACAGTAGCCTTTAGGCTATACGGTTTGTTTCCTGTATTTTCTGCCTAGGAAATAGCAACTAGCCAGCCTCAAAAAGCTCTGGTACCCCCCCCCCCCACACACACACACACACACACACACACACACACTCCTTCACTCTGATTATTGATTGGCTAATCCCAAGGTGGGAAATCAGTAGTCAAACTGAAACTTTCTTCAAGATTTTCTTGTCCATACCTAAAGAAGAATAGCATAACAATCCTGAATCAAACGACCAATAATAATAACAATAAAATACATAAACACATAAAGCAGAAACAAATGCAATCCTATATTATATCAAAACTGCAACTAAATACAAAAGTAGGGGGATGGAGGGTGTATGCTGCTATTGCAGCAGTGAGGAATTCGAACATCTACTGTGCATCTGAGTGCAATTTACACAACTGTGCTACTTTCATCATTCCCACTGCTGTAATAGCCTTTAAGCTACACAGTTTCATTTCCAAAGTCTATCCAACCTGCGAGTAAGAAGGACATGGATCCAAGAGCCCTTGAAGAATGGTCCTAGCAAAGCTTGACCTGGACCTAGCAAAGGAATACAGTTTGTACTATTTTGTAAAAGTTTATACGTAGGGTAATGTAGCTGTTCTAGAATGCTTCTAGAGTAGAACCGTGCCTTGATACTCCCTAGAATGGATCTGTCATGGTGGAAATAACAATAAACAACAGCTGAGGAGAACCGCCTATAAATTGTCTGTTTAGACAGAGGATGTCCCTTTTTTGTCCCTTGATAAGAAATAAATAACTGGCCAGCTTTTTGAAATGGTTTAGTTCTGTCAAGATAGTACCTGAGCTGTCTATGCATGTCCAGAGTATGCAGAATCCTTTCTCCCTGCTTTTAGGCTCTAGGTAGAAAACTGACACATCAATGAGTTAATTCAAAGTAAACTGAACATATTTATGATGCATGGCAAACAATGGTCAATACTGCCATTGTACTGTATCCTAGAGTAATAGTCTTAGATTGGTATTATTGACATGTCACACATAGAAAAGTTCAAATTAACATAAGTTGGTGCTTTGTTATTTTCTTGCAGTTTAACAGACTGTGGCTAAATATCCGTCTGAAATAAATATATGATGATTTGTTGTTAAACAGACCATGTCCCTGTGGAAAATCAGGTAGGTCTCACACACCATGAGATCTTTCAACTCAGGTACTCTTCTTGCAAATGTCAGAGTAATGATGAACGCAGTTTTCCAAGTCAAGAAACTTAAATTAGCTTGATAAACAGGTTCAAAAGGTGACATATTCAACTTCTCCAGCACAGAGTTGAGATCCTAAGGAGCAACCTGTGTACGAGGAGGTCTCAGGTGTAAAATTCCTTTCAGAAACTGTTTCTCAACAAACAAAAAAGAAACAGGAAAATCCATGGGCAGACATGTTGAAATGGCTGCAAGATGAACTTTTATAATGGAATGAGAAAGGCCAGAAGAATGTAACTCACACAGATATTTGAGCACCAGTGATACACAATCCCTGATGAGCCCTCTGGTCATTGGCTAGGCACCAACTAGAATATTGCTTCCAATTACCAAGATAGGACTTTCTAGCAGCAGACCTCCTTTAATACCCACTACATGTCTTCATGAAATAAGTGCTTATAGGATTTTAGATTTGAATCATCCAGTCAGTTAGTTGAAGTTGACCGATACTTGGGAGTATCAAAGTCCCCCTGTCTTGTGTGACCAAATTCAGCCTGCGAGGAAGCTTGAGGTAATTGTCTTTGGCCAATTCCATAAGAAAGGAGAATCAGTATCACCTTGGCTAAAATGGGATCACCACAATGATTTTTTAGGGTATCCTTTTGAATATTCAGAATTATCCTGGATGTCAATGGAAAGGGTGGGAACTAGAAACACATAAATGAACATTCCCTTCCAAGGGAGTGAAAATGCATCTGTTTTCCAGGTCTGCTTGCAAGGAGTTCTGGAACAATACTAACTAAGTTGTCTCCTTTGAAGGGAGGCAAACAGATCTTTTTGAGGTGTTCTCCATAACTGAATCAGTTCCTTTTAAGACTCTCTCATTCAGTTTCCATTTGTGAGGTTCTCTGCTAGTCCTGCTCAGCTTGTCTGACACTATGCTTTGCTCTAACAAAATGTATGATGCTTGGAGGGTTAATGAATGCTGAAGAGCACACTCCCAAGCCATCACTGCCAGCCTACACAGGAGTTATGATCTTGTGCAGCCCTGTTTGTTTATGACTGTGGTTTTATCTGTAATCACTTGAAGAGGTCCAGGGGACCATATGTGATGAAGAGACTTCAAGGCATGGATTACAACCAACATATGTTTTAAGTTCACGTGCTTTGATCTGTCTGCAGAACTTTACAAGCCTTGCACTTTTACCACTATGGAAACTGCTCCCTAAGCAAAATCTGACATGTCTGCGGTGAAATAATATTTTGGGATCTGAGGCGAGAAAGGGAAACTAGATTAAGTTAAATTTGTTATCTCCATTAATGCTGCTTTTTACAAAGACCAAGATTGAAATTTAATATTCCAAAGAATACAAATGCTGGGTCCATGTCTTTTTGAAAAAAATTCTCTTTTGTCAAGAGTAAAATGGCTAGAGGAATCATAAGAATCATAGAAGCCATGAACTCTAGAATCCTGGGAATTTCTCTTGCAGAAGTATGACACTGGTTTGAGAAGCTTGGGAAAAATTCCAAATAAAAATCACCTTCTCTTGTGTCAAAAAGGCCTTTTGAAGAGAAGTATCTGTAAGGCAATCCAGAAACACAACTCTGTTAGCTGAATTCAATGAGGATATTCTAATATTTGTCTGGAAACCTGGATTGGTTAAAAGAGACATAACCCCAGTTAATTACTCTTGAGATCTGGATAAAGACTCTCTTAAGCAAGTCATCTAAATAACTGAAGATGTGAATGCCATTCAGTCTGCAATAAGCTGGAACTGAGCTAGGCAATTTGTGAATACCCTTAAAGCTGTAGATAAACTAAAGGGTAATGCAGTGAACATGTGGCACAGAAACAGAGAACCTTATAAATTTCCTGAAGCCTGTGGCTTTATTTTAGATCTAGAGTTACCAAGTAAGTGGAAGGAATAAGGAGTAACAGGCTCTTTAAAGTCAATATTATGAACTTTAGAACCTTCTTATACACAATTAGAAATGAAAGATTTAGTACTGGTCTACAAGAGGCACCAAAAGTGGTAAGTGTAGATGGAGTGAGTCAGTCTGAAGCTAAGTTGTCACCGAGTGTTCACAAGCAGCATGTGTATAATAACAACACTTTTCACAGTCCCTTTATCCTACAAAAATAAAAGTAAAACACAATTTGCCTGTCAATACCCTTCAAACATTCACAGGAAACAAAATGGCAGGTAGGCTGTCATAAAGTGAGCACAAGCATTACACGGACACATGTACTCCTTCCTGTACCTACTTAAACTTTTCTGTTCTATAAAATTCAAAGTTTACACAAGCAGTACATAACTTCTCACAAAATTAGCCCCAAGTATTTTTAATAAACAGTTCTAGCTAAGAATAGTGGTCCCTGACATCAAACATCTGATATTATGAAAAAATACTGAGTTTCTTAAAGGGAACTATGTTATGTATTTATGTATTTGCATTTTGTTTCCCGGGAAAGTCTGACTGGGTTGTCACAAAATAAATAAAATTTAAAAAAAACTGCAGGCAGTGGCCCATGGAAATAAGTTCTGGTGTACAAGTAAACATAGCAGAACATGCATTAAACAGTGTGGTTAAAGGTATAAGAGTTCATTATATAAATTATACTTTTGACTATGATAAATCTAGATGAAACATTATTTACATTTCTTGTAGAAAAATTATCATTAGTATATAATATGTTCATATTAATTGAGTTGAGATTTTATAAGATTTCCCAATGAATTTTAGAAATAGTGAGTATTATGTTTAGGGGTGAAAAAGTAAAAGGTAATAGGATGGGGGGGGGTAAACATTTGGAAAAGGAAGTAGGAAGATAAGGAAAAGTAACCATTTACAACAGAAGAGGTGATGTCTCCTAAACCTGGCTGATTTCTTCGAGACGGTCACGAAAGCGATCGATGAGGGAAGGGTGGTCCACACGACATACCTTGACCTTGCAAAAGCCTTTGATACTATTCCCACTTGGGAATTATAGACAAACTCACTAACCTAAATATAAACTCCTACATCACAAGATGGGTTGCTAACTGGCTCACACACAGAACCCATACAGTGAAAATAGGAAACGCAAGGTCCGACTCCAAACCTGTGACAAGTGGAGTACCCCAGGACTCAGTCTTGGGACCTCTCCTGTTCGGTATTTACTTCTCCGAGGTACAAGCAAACACAGAGGGACTATGGCTAACAAGGTTTGGAGATGACTGCAAGCTGGGCGCCATAATTGAGACTTCAGCTGATGTACATATCCTTCAAAAGGGGCTCACTGAAATAGATACATGGTGCCAAAATCATGGCCTCACGCTAAATGCCAAAAAGTGCTTTGTCATCCCCTTCGGGAAAAAACAAGTACATACGAATTACCACATAGGTGGTAGCTCAATTAACACAGAGAGTGTGATAACAGACCTAGGGACCTAGGTGGATAGTAACCTCTCCTTCGATAACCACATTGCTAAAGTGGTTAGAAAATCCTTCTACATGGCCCATCTTATCATGAAGAGGTTTGCATCTAGAAAAATGGAAGTTATTGTCCCCCTCTACTCATCACTCATTAGACCCATTATTGAGTACAATGCCCCATTCAGGATGTACCTTACTAGACACCTGCAACAACCAGAGAGGCCTCAAAAATACCTCACCAAGAGGATAACGGGCCTAAAACATATGCCCTATGCCACCAGGCTAAAAAAATCTTCAACTGTACTCGGTTGCATACTGGCTGCTCAGAGGTGATCTCTACCTGACATACAAGCCCATGTCTAATCCCGAATTGCTGGAAATGCTCCACCTAAGGAAAACCCAATCTACCCGAGCTACACTCTCTAGGGACCCAAACCTGACCTCAACAATAAATAGGACTTGTTGGAGGGATAGATTTGTGTCCCAGAGACTCCCCTTGCTCTGGACTGGAATAAGGTCTCCATATATGTGAGGTAGAGCTCCTCATTAGTGCTCTTCAAGAAGAATCTTGATGAGTGGATGGGGAACAGGAAATTCATCCCAGGAATCACTTCTGTGGCTCTGCTCGACAGAGGCGCAGGTGACTAAACCACTTGGGAGGTGCAAGCTGAAATAGTTTGGCTAGGCTTAATTATGCCCTAGGGCCAATAGCCTAGTACCTACCTATGAACCTATGAGTGAGAAATATTATAGAAGAAAGTAGGAAAATGAGGAGGAGTAATAGTTTAAAATAGAGGAGGTTCATAGGTTGGTACTAGGCTATCGGCCATAGGGCCTATACAAGCCAAGCCATAACAATTCCCTGGCTATTTCTTCCCGCACTGTTTGCTTTCCTGGACCCCTGTCTAGCAGGGCAACTGACGTGATCCTCGGGGTGAATTTTCTTTCTCCTATCCAATCATCAAGGTTCCTTTTGAAGAGGGCCAAAGAGGCGCTCTGCTTGACATGTATGGGCAGTCTATTCCAGAGTTTGGGGAGTCACTGGGTCAGGAACCTATCCCTCCAGCATGTTTTGTTTATTGTGATGACAAGGTTTAGATCCCTGGAGCATGTGGCTCTGAGGGATTGGGATTTCTTTAAGTGTAGCATGTCCAGCAATTCTGGGTTTGACATGGACTTGTATGTTAGGCAGAGATCGCCTCGGAGTAGACGATATGTGACAGAGTATAGCTGGAGTTTTTTAAGGCGGTCAGCATAGGGCATCTGCTTTAGGCCTGTGATTCTTTTAGTGAGGTATTTCTGCGGCCTTTCCAGTTGTTGCAGATGTCTTGAGATTTACATACCAAATGGGGCGTTGTATTCTATAATGGGTCTAATGAGAGATGAGTACAGTGGGATAATGACCTCCTTTTTTCTTGATGAAAAGCCCTTAGTGATGAGGTGTGCCACATAGAAGAATTTCCTGACTGTTGTGGCGATGTGGTTATTGAAAGTGAGACCACTGTCCACCTGTGTCCCTAAGTCTCTTATCACACTTTCGGTGTTTAGTGTACTGCCACCTATGTGGTAATTCACGGGTACATGTTTTTTCCCAAAGGGGATAACTATACATTTCTTGGCATTGAGCTTGAGCCCATGGCTTTGGCACCAAGCATCTGTTTCTGTAAGGCCCTTTTGTAGAGTATCCACATCATTTGGGGATTCAATAATGGCTCCCAGTTTGCAGTCATCTGCGAACTTTGTTAGCCAGAGTCCCTTAGTGTTGGCCTGTACTTCAGAGAAGTAGATGCCAAACAAGAGAGGTCCCAGGACTGAACCCTGAGGTACTCCCCTTGTCAGTTGTCTGGAGCTGGATTTGGAGTCAGCTACTTTTACAGTGTGGGTTCTGTCAGTAAGCCAGTTGGCAACCTATCGAGTGATGTAGGGATTAATGCCCAGCTTAGTAAGTTTATCTATGATTCCAGAGTGGGAGATGGTGTCAAAGGCCTTGGCGAGGTCCAGATAGGCTGTGTGGACTGCCTTACCCTCATCCACGGCTCTGGAGACTGATTCGAAGAAGTCAATCAGGTTCAGGAGACAAGATCGGCCTTTCACGAACCCAAACTGGGTAGGGTCCAGTGTTTGAAGGTTGCCAGTGTCTTTGTTTATAAGTTCCATGATAATACGTTCCATGGCCTTGCAGATCAGGCTTGTCAGACTGATGGGGCGGTAGTTCCTGGGATCCAAGGTAGATCCCCCCCTTGTGGAGTGGGACAACTGTAGCTGTGCGCCACTCAGTGGGCACGAAGCCTGAGGTGAGGGTATGATTATACATGACACTTAGGTGACGTGCCAGTTCATTTTGTAGTTCATGTAGTACACAGCCTGGGATGTCATCTGGTCCCACGGATGCTGTATTCTTAGCTTTGGAGAGTGCGTTTTTTTACCTGTGTGGCCATTATTACAGGAATTTGGCAATCTTCCGGTATTGAGATGGGCCATTTAGGGGGTGAGAGGGGGGTGAAGTTGGCACTGAATCAATCTGCCAGGATATTGGCAATATCCTTGGGCTCAGTATATTTAATGCCATTCTGTTGTAGCTCAGTGGGCATGAAGCCTGAGGTGAGGGTATGATTAAACATGACACTTAGGTGAGGTGCCAGTTCATTTTGTAGTTCATGTAGTACACAGCCTGGGATGTCATCTGGTCCCATGGATGTTGTATTCTTAGCTTTGGAGAGTGCGTTTTTTACCTGTGTGGCCATTATCTCCAGAATTTGGCAATCTTCCGGTATTGAGATGGGCCATTTAGGGGGTGAGAGGGGGGGAGTGAAGTTGGCACTGAATCGATCTGCCAGGATATTGGCAATATCCTTGGGATCAGTATATTTAATGCCATTCTGTTGTTGCTCAGAGCAGATCTGAGCATTGCCATTTAGATTCTTTACATAGTTATATAATGCCTTGTGGTTGTCTTTGGAATCTTTGGCAATTTTATTTTTGTAACTAGCTTTGGAGGATTTTATGAGGGATCTCAGCTTCTTACTGAGGCTGGTGAGGGAGGTTTTTGCATCCTGGGATTTTCCTCTTTTCTGCAACAGTTTCTTCCTTTTGTTGTAAAGTTTGTTTATGGCAGGGGACCACCAGATTGGCTTCCTTTTTTTGGAGGAGAGCATCTTGGTTCTATTTGGGATGGCACGATTCATGCATGAGTGGATGTGCTCATACAGTGCCTTAGTGTACGAGTCAGCAGTCGAACTTTCAGTTCCCATCTGCATGGGTGTCATGAAGTTTGTAACTTCTGACTTGAATAGCATGAAGTTGGCTTTGGAGAAGTTTTTTATGGAGGTTTCCTGACTGGCAGCAAACAAATAGAAAGTTGAGTCCAAACTAGGCCAGTATAAAATGATTTAATAATACACATTAGTGCTTTCGGGTAGATACCCTTCCTCAGACAATATACACCAACTCTAAAACACTTTATATACATTTTTAAAACTTATTAAACAATTAACATTTACATTTAATCCACCTTTTTTTCAAGGCTGGTTTTAAAGGAACACAGTTATTAAGTCCTGGTGCAGTATCAGCACCTAAATTTAAAATCCATTTAAGCTCTGCATATTTAGTTGTATTAACAATATCACCCCCCTTCTACCTTCATATATTATTTGCATTACCAAAAATGAAAAACTATGATCCGGAAAACTTTTAATGTGTTGGTATACAGCATTTTTCTCATATTTTAATCTAATAGAGGACATATGATTTAAAATTCTAGTTTTAAATTTACAATTCGTTTTCCCCACATAAAAACTTGGACATTGTTTACATTGTGCAAGATAGATCACATTTACAGTATGACAATCTGCATAGAATTCAAAACTGCATTTTCTATTATTAGTTGGATGTATAAAGTGACCTGCACTATTCAAAAGAGTGCACGCCTTACAATGTCTACAGGGAAATGTCCCTAACCTTAAATACTTTTTGCTACCCTTCTGCTTTTTATCCGGTTCATTACATAACAGGTCCTTTAAGTTACTATTACACCTATATACAAATTTGGGTTCTTTGTCTATGCTATCGCTTAGACTTCCATCACTTAAAAGAATCTTCCAATTTTGTTTGATAATATTGCTAATATCATATATATTACTACTAAATTTTAATGTCACTTGGGCTTATTACTATACCGATGAGAAAATGTAACTCTATTGGTAATTTTTCGTGAATTATCTGAGAACCATGGTTTCGCGCTATCAGGTCTTTTTAGAACCACTTCTTGTCTATCCTTGCCTAATATATGTTCATTATAACCTTTGTCTAACAGATGTTGTGTCAAGATATCCATTTCCACATCAAATACATCATTGTCTGTACATAGGCATGAAACCCTGTAGCATTGATCCTTCGTGACATTGCGAAAGGTAAACTGAGGATGCATGTTATGAGAATCCAAGAAGTGATTCTTCCAACATTCCTTTCTAAAAAGGGTTGTTTGCAAACTACCTTGCTGGTTTTTAATAACATTCACATCTAAAAAAAAACTATTTTTTCACCACTAAAATTAAGGGAAAACCTTACAAAATCGGTAGTACTATCCATGTATCTAACATATTCCTGTATGGTATTTTCATCATGGGCCCACAACATAAAAATATCATCTACAAATCTTACGTAAAACATCACATATTTGTTCCATAATTGTGATTCATTGAGCAGATCCTTCTGCTCCCAGTATGCTAACACCAGATTTGCGTACGAATTCGCACACGGTGTGCCCATAGCAATACCCTGATTTTGCTTGTAGTAACTACCATCACACATAATGCAAATAATACATGAAGGTAGAAGGGGGGTGATATTGTTAATACAACTGAATATGCAGAGCTTAAATGGATGTTAAATTTAGCTGCTGATACTGCACCAGGACTTAATAACTGTGTTCCTAAAACCAGCCTTGAAAAAAGGCAGGTTAAATGTAAATGTTAATTGTTTAATAAGTTTTAAATTTTATTATTAAATCAGGATATTGGAGCCCCTGGTGGGACTATGGATTAGTTGATCCAGGGCATTGGAATTTATGAATTCTAAGAACCATTGGGCAAAGGTGGAGCAAGGAATATTATGGAGAAAGAAATAGCAGTATTTAGTCAAAAAATAAAATGTATATTATTTTTCTTAAAAAAGGGCAATAATTTCTGAGTGGAGGTGTTCCCCACTGGGGATTTATCTGTCAAAAATGAAGCTTTGTGGATTTATCTGTCAGATATGAAGCTCTTAGCCGATTGTAGCTCCTGTGATGCATGAGAAACGCTTTTTCTCAAGACAGCAATAAAGTACTGAAGAAAGCTTCAGTCTAACTGCTTTACTATTTAACTTTACTATTTAACTAAATTTTTAGGTTTATGAAAATCTAAATAAATAAGTGACCATAAAAACTGAATTATACCAATTTGTTCACTAAATTAATCACCAATGATCATTTAATCCTGGCTTAAACAAAGCCCCTAAATTTACTATCCACCTTCTTTCCTTTATGGGTAATATTAGGGGCTATATATTAACAATAAATTCACTTATAAGTAGGTATTTATAATATAGTAGCATCAGTTTTGTTTGATATTTATTTACACTAGTGGTATATTAGGGTAGACTATATTTTAGAGGTTTCATAGGTTGTGTTCTTGGGCACAGCACTTGGTATTCTGTTAGACACATTAATGTGTTTCAAATACAACAGCTGTTCCTTTAAATATAAGCAGCAACTAACGGATATAATCCGGGCCTGTGCAGGGATATTTCGCACACTGAAGACGCTGCGAGCGAAACCGGCCACCGGTCTGTGTATCTTGTGGGCAGATTTGCCAATAAACAGTTGAACTTTCCTGCTGTTACATTTTTCTTCATTTTTTGAGTGCTGGAACGATTGTGGATTATATTTTTCAGTCCGGGCACCTCATTTTGGCTCCGTGCACCTATATGTTTATTTGGGATTGTATGTTAGGGTGCTGGAACTTTTTCCCGAGGATTCTCACAACAGCGAGGGCCTGGGGACCGTTTGTATAACATCGAGGATTGGATTAGAAGGATGATAAACTGGTTGTAACACAAGATTGATATAACAGTCCTAACGACGACAGTGTAAATTAATTTTTTCTTGGGACTGTAATGCACGTGTGTCGGAACTTTTTTCCGAAGAATTTTACAACAGTAAGGGCCAGGGGACTGTTTGTAAAATATTGAGTACTGTGTCAGAAGGATTAATACACAACAAATGCAACGACGACATTGGTAACTAATGGTTTCTCTGGGACTGTAACGCATGTGTGTTGGAACTGTTTCCTGAAGATCCCTATAACAGTGAGGGCCAGGAGATTGTTTGTTAAATATTGAACATTGTGTCACAAGGATTATTTTCTTGGTTACAACGCAGGATTTAAATAACAGAGGAAACGACGACAGTGGCAACCATTTTCACATCAGCCCTGATATGGCACAAGGTACGGATTTTTTCAACTATATCAAAAGCTTAACAGCTGATAAGGATGATAGTGCGTGTTTTATAGGCGCTAAGAATACAAATACAGCTCCACATGTTTCTGTAAATAAACCGGCAGAAGCAGTAGAAAGCTTCATGATTTTAACAGAAGCCTCTAAACGAGTACGCTCTTGTGTATGGCATTGTAAATTGTTGAAAGCCTACTTGTCTGCTAAAATAATACCAAGGGGCTTACGTGTTTATGTAGAACCAGGCTTGGGGAATCAAGATGTCGGCTTTATGAAAAAATGGAGGACAATACAAGCGACAGCTTCAACAATGTTTATACAGTTATTAGTTGAGCATTATGAAAATCAACTGCCTGAGTTACTGGTTAAACTTGAGCAAAGTTTTGATAACACGCAGAAATTTGTTAATACTTCAGAATACAACAATTTACATGCTAAATACCTAGTTGACATTGAGAAATATGATCAAGAGCTAGCGAAAAGGAAGATGCAAAAATACCAGAGGGATGTAATAGATTTTCAACAAGCAACAATGTATACTTGGAAAAAACAAAAGAAAGGTGTGAGATTTACTGAAGACAAACAGGTCCCTAGGCCCAAAAGAAAAAGGGTTAAATCCATACTAAGGAGGAGAGAGGTGACAACAAGCGGCTCTGAATATTCATCTAGTATGTCTAATACAGATACAGAATCAGAGATGGTTGAGCTACCTGAAGCATCATCACCAGTCAATAAAAGATATAAAACCCCTTTAGAAGGGCAGGGAGAAAACATCGTAGACGTGGACGAAGTGGTGCAACAGAAATTTCAAGCCAACATGTTGCTGTTATTGACTTAGATGGATACAGTAAAAAAGATTATTTACATGATGTTAACAATTTGGTCATTAATCTTACCAAATACGAGTTCTCCTCCAGTGAATTCAGTGTGTTAAATAAAGGCCTTGGATATATACCTTCGTTTTTTGTCTCACATTATGATATAGTTAATGATGTTAAAAGCTTCTGTAGACAGTTGAATTTAAAATATTTTTATGCACATAAAGACTCTCCTTATGTTATGGGAGAACCAACTGGCTTTAAGTTTAAGAAATCCCAATTCATGCCCCCCTACCACAGTACTATTAAAACATTTGAACAAGTCATTCTCAAAGATCTACATCTTAAGCAATCAGAGATTTTTACTACAGGTTTTCAAAATTTGAATGCAGAGGAGAGACAGGCACTAACATCTCTGAAGAACAATCTTGATATAGTGATAGTAGGGGCAGACAAAGGAGGAGCAGTGGTAATTTGGGAACGTGAACATTATTTAGAAGAGGCTAGTAGACAGTTGTCTAATGAGGAATTTTATGAGAGTTTAATAACGGATCCGATTAAGGAACATAAACAACTGATTGATGTATTCTTAGCAGAAGCTTGTCAATTACACATCATTGACCAGTCAACAATGAGGCAGTTAACAGTGGAACATCCTACAACACAATACTTCTATATGGTCCCCAAAGTACATAAAAATATCATAAATCCACCAGGACGACCAATAGTGGCAGGCAGGGGATCTTTGACAGAACCCCTTTCAGAATACTTAGAATACAAGTTAAAAAAGCTGTTGCCATATGTAACAGCACGTACACGTGATACACAACAATTTTTGGCATTGATGGATGATATAGTAGTAACACAAGAACAACATTTGGGAACATTGGACGTACAGTCCTTGTATACATCCATACCACATGAGGGTGGTATCGAGGCAGTACATTACTGGATGTCACAGTCAGGTTTGTTTTCAGTACAAGAACAAGAATTTTTGATTAAAACATTACAGATAGTCCTGGAACATAATACCTTTACATTTAATAATGTTTGGTACATACAGATAAAGGGTACAGCTATGGGGGCAACATTTGCCCCCACCTATGCTGACCTCTTTATGGGGTATCTGGAAGTGCAATACATATATACTATTCCTGACTGTTTTAAGGACAAATTGGTAATGTGGCAGAGATATTTGGATGACTGTTGGGTAGTGTGGGGAGGGGATGAACAAAATTGGCAGTTATTTGTGGAATATTTAAATTCTAACAGATATGATATTAAGTTTACAGGTGATATACATACTAACGAGGTTCAATTCTTGGATGTCACGGTTAGAAAAACGGATGATGGAACTATGTATACTGATTTATACAGAAAACCATTTTCAAAGAACGGACTTCTTCATGCAAGTAGCTGTCACCCACCCCACACTATCCAAAACATACCAAAGTCCCAATTTCAAAGGGCAAGAAAGATCTGCTCTTCAGACAGTCAATACCATAGACAAGCAGAGGATCTTAAGAATAGATTCCAAAAGAGGGGATATGGCAACAGACAAATCCACCAGGCTTATAATGAAGCAACATCTATGGATAGGACCACGTTATTGATGGACAGAGAACCAAGGGATAATAGTCAATATGTAAGGTTTACAACAACATATGGTAGTAACACATTCCATATTAAAAATATATTGGCTCAACATTAGCACATTTTGAAATCTGATGGGTTTTTCAGTAGATTTGTGGATAATGAATGCCATTATGCATATAGAAGAGGTAAAAATCTGGGGCAGTATTTTTCTACATTTAAGAAAGGTGAATCAAATATAGTTAAAAACAAAGTTACTGTGGGGAGTACTTTTTGTGGCAAGTGCAAATATTGCAAAGTTATGGCAAAAACAAAGTCCTTCACTTCAGTTAATACAAAACGAGTGTTTGATATACGCCACTTTATCACTTGTAATAGCACCTGGCTAATATACATGGCCGTGTGCAAATGTGGTGCTTTTTATGTGGGGCAAACTTCTTGTTCATTTAAACAAAGAATTGCCCTACATATTAGTGATATAAAGTGTGAACGCACTAGGAGTGCTTTATATAAACACAAATTAGTACATGCAACTGCACACTTTATTTTTATAGGATTGGACATGGTGGATATATCTAATACAAGTGATTATAGGAGACATGTTATTTTGACACAAAAGGAAAGAAGGTGGATAGTAAATTTAGGGGCTTTGTTTAAGCCAGGATTAAATGATCATTGGTGATTAATTTAGTGAACAAATTGGTATAATTCAGTTTTTATGGTCACTTATTTATTTAGATTTTCATAAGCCTAAAAATTTAGTTAAATAGTAAAGTTTATGGGTAATATTAGGGGCTATATATTAACAATAAATTCACTTATAAGTAGGTATTTATAATATAGTAGCATCAGTTTTGTTTGATATTTATTTACACTAGTGGTATATTAGGGTAGACTATATTTTAGAGGTTTCATAGGTTGTGTTCTTGGGCACAGCACTTGGTATTCTGTTAGACACATTAATGTGTTTTAAATACAACAGCTGTTCCTTTAAATATAAGCAGCAACTAACGGATATAATCCGGGCCTGTGCAGGGATATTTCGCACACTGAAGACGCTATTGAGCGAAACCGGCCACCGGTCTGTGTATCTTGTGGGCAGATTTGCCAATAAACAGTTGAACTTTCCTGCTGTTACATTTTTCTTCATTTTTTGAGCGCTGGAACGATTGTGGATTATATTTTTCAGTCCGGGCACCTCATTTTGGCTCCGTGCACCTATATGTTTATTTGGGATTATATATATATATATATATATATATATATATATATATATATATATATATATATATATACATATTTATATATATACATATATACATATATATATATATATATATATATATATATATATATATACATATATATATATATATTTTTTTTTTCCTTTTACAATAATGAATATACTTCAGGTAGTCTAGTGGAATAAGCTTGCGTTGTCACATTTTTACAATTTTTAAATCCAGAGTCTCTCAGTTTGGAAAATGAAATAAACAAACAAAAACTGGTACAATAATACAGACTTCAGACTACCCAAAACTTGTGAAATGTTGAAGCTGCGGTGACTTATAAAATCACACTTGACATCATGTACTATTTTGTTTGGTGGAAGTTCATTAAACACTTTGCAGGACAGCTGCAAGAACAGGTACAGACATCCAGGAACTATACAGTAAGCAACCACTAACTTTACTGACATGGCAGAGACTGCCTAAGCAAGACAGTATAATACAACATTCTGAATGCATCAAAATCTTATAGGATTCTTCGAGACACACTGCAGCATGACAGCAACTGGTTTCCTTCCAGGTGTTTTTTTTGTTTTTATATTTACAGAAGTATGAAAAATATACCATCCAAGTAACAAACGGTTTCTATCTCAGGCTGTATAATTTACAGTGCAAGTATCAGTGGTAGCTTTCTTCATCAACATTTAAAGTTTCTGTTGATATTATGCAATAATCTGTAAGTTGCTTGATTTGGGCAATATTTTCACTACCTCTAGCTATCAGGTCTATGCCTGTACTAACCTATTTCAAAGCCTCTTTAAAAAATTCATTTGAAAAATACATGGCTCTGCTCCTGCGTAAAGCCTGCCTAATGCTCAGGTCTTCCTCTCTCTGTCACATTTCAACCCCTCACAGACTGGAAGATCCTAAGGCTCTTCTAACTCCTTCTCTGTATCTATACCATATCCTTAAGCTACTGCACCAGCTTTATTGCTTCTATTCTTCTTAACTGTCTCTCACTATCTGTCTGCATCACTAACTTTCTGGCTGCTATTTTCCTAACTGAAACTAACATTCTATTTTGCTTGTACAATTACAGTCAATGTCACACAATGCACTACCTACGTACTACTTTTTTGGACAATGTCTACATCAAGTGTGGTGAGAGTGACTATTACTGTCTGTAGTGTTTTAACTGTATAGAATTGTCTAGATGTGTAGTAATATATTTCAGCATCGTGTAGCAGTTTGTTCTTTCAACTTATTTTTTGTATAGTATTTCTAATGTAATTTTTATTGTAGTGGATTATACTGTATTTGCATTGTACTGTATTGTATGTGGAGCTTTTCTCCCTGGGTCTCTGCTGAAAATGGGTTCTGTAGACCCAGTCAGACCACTCCAGTAAACAAATGTCAAATAAATAAATATGGAAATACTGTCTATCTTTTTATAGTGATTACAACATAACTGCACTATATTAAGTGTAGTGCATCATATATGAACAGAGACAGATTATTTTCTATTTTCTGCCAACGCAATCCATACTGTTGTACATATCTCACTGACTACTAAAAATACAAATCCAAATATTAAAATATACTTAAGTGACAGTGTTTAATATCTCAATTAGAAAACATTCTAAACAAATTGGGGTAATTTTATTTCTCACAGAATGTCTTTTTACACACTGCATTTCATTAATTAACGTCACTTGATTAAGGAATCTAGATCCACATAATGTCATTGCATCATAAGCTGCAAAATAGGTGTCAAGTATAAATATAAAAAGTACTACATATATAAATGAGTTAAATCCTTGTGTTTGCAAGCAGCAGCTTACAAGTGACAAGGAACACCTGCATGCAAAGATGAAACAGCAAATATTGTATCTTTTGCAAATTTGCACATACTTAGGTATGTAGGGCATGAACAGGCCAGAAAGAAAACTGAACTTGCATAACTGTGCAATTTAGTGCTGGCTTTAGAAATGGACTATCTGAACTTCCTACCTGTGGTAATATTTACACTGTGTCCTTCTTTTAATGTTTTGGTTTAAGTTTAACGGAGTCAAACAGACATATACAAATTCCAGGCTCAGTACTACTTAAGTTGCTTAACCAGCAGCAAATAGTATCTGCCATATGTTTGTTTTTTCTTCTTTCTTTTCTAAGCATTCAAATTAGCTAAAATAGCTAGGAATTTTCTGTAGTAGGTCTGTTTCAGCATGAGACCTAGGAATTAGCACTCTTTTAAAATAAACCGGGTGCCATTTTCTATTTGCCTGGCTACTGTATTGAATTACTAAGAGTTTGTTACAGCTTCTCCTTGAAGCACTTAGACAGGGCCTTTAAGGAAAGTAAACTAGACATATTATAGCAATAACCCACACCTGGGTGTGGGTAATGCTGGATTTACCCACGGTTGGCGTGGTTTGGTCCCGAGGGCGAAGCCCGAGGGACCAAACAAAGACAACCGTGGGTAAATCCAGCATTACCCACACCCAGCAGTGGGTTATTGCTATTATACAATGACATTATTTAAGAAAAGAAATAATTACTTTTCTTAAATAATGGCATTGTATAATGCCTCTTTGCTGCCCTTCCGCAGCTGTCTGGTGTTCCGCGGCAGTTCTGATGTACTGCGCATGCCTACGCAGTACATCAGAGCTGTGGGCAAAAGCAACGGAGAACGCAAGATCTCCATTGCTTTTTAGTGTCTCGCTATGTTAAATGGGTTTAACATAGCGAGACAGCTTTAAAATAAGCAACGGAGATCTCCGTTGCTTATTTTAAAGCTGTCTCGCTATGTTAAACTCATTTAACATAGCGAGACAGGTTTAAAAAAAAGCAACGGAGATCGCAAGATCTCCGTTACTTTTTACACACTGTGTCGCTATGTTAAAGGAGTTTAACATAGCGAGACAGCTTTAAAAAAAGCAACGGAGATCTGCGTTGCTTTTTTTAAACCTGTGTCACTATGTTAAACTCTTTTAACATAGCGAGACAGTGTTTTATACTAACGGAAAAAGTCCGGGCGACCGGACCTTTTTCCGTTAGTATATTGAGGGATTTACAACGGGCACGCTGGTTGGGCTGGCCAATCAGCATGCACGTTTTAGAGGAGGCATTGTATAATAACAGAGTTTGAATACATCACTGTTGTAGTAGCCTAAGCTATATGAGTTATATTCTTTTCAGGATAAGACTGCTGGCCAGCTTCCAAAGCTTAAGGGCACATTCCATGTACTGCAACTGCTGAACAGTTTGAGGAGAGCAGTATAACATCAGTTGTCAGGGCACCAAACCTTCAGTTTTCTTGTCTCAGAGTAATGGAAGCTGGAACCTGCATTCTAAGCATGTGCTAGGAAAAAAGCAAACAGGGGAAAATATCCACATCCTTCCATACAATATAATAAAACAAAGTTGGGCTCAGAACCAATCCATGCTTCCAACTCGGCCTCATACAAAAGCTCGAGGTCTTCCACTAGCTCGTGGCTAAGACCCTGTCCCATCATGCACCACTAGAGCTCCCCAGATCTTGTTCATAGGTTGGTAATAGGCTATCGGCCCTAGGGCCTATACAAGCCTAGCCATAACAATTCCCTGGCTATTTCTTCCCACAGTATTTACTTCCCTGTTTGCAGATATAGCTAAATAAAGGTCACTGAATACCTAATAGAGCAATCAAGAAGGTCAGAGAACATTAACAGTGCAAGTGCATCAGCTCGGTCTTCCAGGAGCAAAGGGCTGGGGAAGGAGGGTGGGATGTAAGAATGAAGGCGAAATGGACAACACACATGGAACATTATGGTGAGTGCATAACTTCTTTTTGTGATGTTGTCCTATCTCACCTTCATTCTTAGCAGGTTGGGACAGCGTCCCCAGCACCATCTTTCTTGGGTGGCTCAAGGGAGAATATTCTTTGGAACAGTGGACCCAAAGGAGGCCCTATTCCTGGAGGCCAAATCAACTTTGTAATGAGTGATAAAGGTATGAGGCCTTGCCCATGTTGCTGCAGCACAAATGTTATCAATAGGCAGTCTCGCCCAAAAGGCAGAAGAGGTTGCAATGGCTCTTGTAGAATGACCTTTTACTTTATGGGAAAGTTTTTTGTTTTGAGAGTGGTAAGCAAAGGTAATACAATCTGATAGCCATTTTGAAAGTGTAACTTTAGACACAGGAACACCCTTCTTTGAGTCTGAGTCTGAGAAGGATACAAATAATTGGTTGGATTTTCCAAAGTGTTTTGCCCTATGTAAGTAGAAACGTAATTGTCTATGTACATCCAGTTGAAGTAGCATATATTCTGCCTTGTTGTAATGGCTGGGGAAAAAACTGGTACTTCTGTGGATTGGTTCAGGTTAAATTCTGAGCATACTTTGGGTAGAAAGGATGGGTTGGTTCGTAGGGATACTCTGTCTTTGTGGAAAAGCATGTAGGAGGCTTTATATACAAAGCTTGCAGCTCTGAAACTCTTCTAGCATAAATAATAGCTATCAAAAGAGTCATTTTCCAAGTGAAGTACTTGAGATCGCAGGACGATGCAGGCTCGAAAAGGGGAAGAATCAAACAGGACACAGCAAAATTTAAGTCCCTTGGTGGTGGAAGGACCTTAATAGGTGGTCTTAATAAAAGAGTACCTTTGAGAAAGGCTTTGTAAAGTCTGTGGGACATCACATTGGGACCTGTTTCACCTAAATGGAAATTAGATATGGCTGCTAAATGAACTGTAATAGTAGCTGCAGCTGCACCCTTCATTAAACAGCTTTGCTAGGAATTCAAGAATGGAAGCTACTGGGGCAAAGAAGGGATCAAGTGGTTATTCAAGGCCCATGAAGAAAATCTTTTCCATTTGCTTCTATATAACTTTTCTCATCGAAGCCTTATGAGACGAGATCAGGGTATGTTTTACTGATGGAGAAAGGTTAGGGAGCCTGGCTATGGCTGGAATCAGAGCAGCCAAGCTGTCAATTTGAGGGTTTGAAGGGTAGGGTGGAGTGTCCCTAACGCATGAGTCAGGAGGTCCAGAACTGGGTCCAGAATCCTTGGCTCCTCCCAGAGATGAGGCCACAGGAAGGGGAACCAGATTTGATGAGATCAGTATGGGGCAACGAGTATCAAGTTCTTTCTCAAGTGACTGTCTTTCTGAAGGACTTTGGGTATCAATGAAAAGGGAATTAAGGTGTAAAGGAGGCCCGAGGGCCAATCGTGGACAAGTGCATCCCTTGGTGACTCCCTCGAGGGGGGATCAGGGCTAAGTAGCTGTTGCATTTGGTGTTTATGGATGTGGCAAAAAGTCGCAGCAAGGCTGGCCACATTTGTGCAAAATCTTCTCTGCCACTTCCTGTTTTAGGGACCACTCGTGAGGCATTAAAATAGCTCTGCTGAGTTTGTCTGCTATCACACTGGATTTCCCCGGGATGTGTGTTGCCTTCAGAAAGCAGTGGGACGAGGTCGCCCACTGCCATACTCTCAGGGCCTCCCAACAAAGGGGGTAATATCTGGTTCCTCCTTGTTTGTTTATGTACCACACAACTGACATGTTGTCTTGTCTGTATTGCAATAGTTCCTAGTGGAAGAGAGTACTGGAATGCCTGCAGCACTAAAAGCACTGCTCTCATCTCTAGTACACTGATGTGCAAATGGGCCTCGTGGTCTTGCCAAGTGCCTTGGACTGTCCTTCCCAGACCCTATCTGAGAAGCATCCGTGGTCACTGTGGCTAATGGCTGGGGAAGAACAAAGGGTCGCCCTAATGTGACATGAGTGGAGTAATGCCACCAACGAAGGTCTTTCTTGCAAGATTCCATTATCAAAATTTGGTGGGACATGGGTAGCTCCTGCATGGACCATTGAGTGAACCGTAGCCACTGTAGAAGTATCATGTGCAGACGTGCTAATGGAATTAGAGTTATCGCTGCTGCCATGGTTCCCAAGACTTTGAGCACTGTTCTTGCTTGTACTTTTTTCTTGGAAAGAAGGTTTAGGACCTGGCATCTTAGGACTTGAACCCTGGGAAGTTTTGCCATCATGTTTGTTGCATCTAGATCTGCTCCTATAAAAATGATATGCTGAGATGGCAATAAGGCAGATTTTTCATAGTTTATTGTGATTCCTAGGTGACAGCAGAGATGCAAGGTGGTGTCTCTCACTTTGGATAGTAGATGCTCGGTTGTGGCGGTTAGGAGCCAGTGTCTAGGTACGGAAACACTCGGAATCTTAGGCGTCTCAAGTGAACCACTACTACTACTGCCATACACTTGATGAACACTCTGGGGGCTGTAGTGAGGCCAAAGGGTAGAGCTCAGAACTGGTAGTGACTGGCTCTCAGCTGAAAGCACAAATGACTCCTGGATTGCCTGTCCATTTTTATGTGGTAGTACGCATCCTGGAGGTCTACAGAGCACATCCAATCATCTTGTCCCAGAAAAAGGAGGATTGACTGCGGTGTTACCATCCGGAACTTTGACTTTCTTACTGATTTGTTTAATTTGTTGATATCTAGAATGGGTCTCCAGTCCCCTGTTGTCTTTGGAACTAAAAAGAACCTTGAGTAAGTTCCATATCCTATTTGGTCTGCAGGGACTGTTTGGATGACTCTTTTGTGTAGCAACTTTTGTATTTCTAGAGTTGCCTGTTCCCTTTAATAGGATGGAACGTCCGGAATGTTTTTTTGTGTTTGGAACAGGGAAGGAAAGGGTATGGAGTAACCTCTGGATACAATGCTTTGTACCCATTTATCTTTTGTTATTGTTAGCCAGGCTTCTGGGTACAAAGACAAGCGGCCCCTGACTGCCTCCAAAGGTGGACAGGTGGGCCTCCTTTCAGGAGCGTTGAAAGGGTTTACCAAGGAAACATTCCCTGTCACCCTGGTTTTGCGGACCCTCTCTGCCACGTGGTCGGCATCTTCCATTAGCACTTCCCCCTCTGCCCCTGGGGGAAGAATCACCACTTGTGTCCTGGAAAGCTCTCTGGGATTTTTGAAACCACACTTTCTGACCTTTTGGATAAGGTCTGGTAGGTAGGGAAGAATGGACTCCTACAGCAGAGAGAGAGTGTCTTTCCTTCTTGTTCACACCTGGTTAGTGTGTCTTTGACTTTTGGCCCAAACAAAGACGAGCCATTGAAAAGGGCATTCACAAAAGAAGATTTAAAGGGCTCTGCAAAGTCACACAAGCACATCCAGGAATGTCTCCTTCGGGAACTTCCTGAACCCGCTGCCCTGCTCATTCCATCTGCTGCATAAGAAATGAGCCTCATGGAGGAGTTGATGATTGAGTTTAAGGTGGAGAGCTGAGAGGAAACCTTTTCTGATACCCCTTCAGCTACTGAACCTTGGAGGGTATCTCCTAGCTCTTTCAGGAGATCTCTCTGAAGCCTATTAAAGTGAGTCAGATAATTCAGCGATCTAAGTGCAAAAGTCGCTGAAGAGAAGATGCGCTTTCTGTACTTGTCCATCATACGAGACTTTTAGTTCGGCAGATGGACAGAAGAGGACGTCTCTGAAAGTTCCTTTCTGGTGGCTGCCGCCACCACCATAGCATCTACTGGGACTCCTTTGGTTAGAAAATTTTTGTCTGTAGGTGATGTGATGAATTTGTTTGGCCTCTGAGGAACAGGTTCCACTGAGTCTGGAGACTGTTACGCCTTTCGACAAACTAAGTCTATCAGCTCTTCGAAAGACAGAGACACCCAAGTAGTGGAAGGGTGAGACCCAAAGGCCTTCGAGTATACAGACTCCTCTTCGGAAGGGGTTGATGGGCTTCCAGCCGCCACTCTGTTTTAGCATTTTTAGGAAGTCTGCAAAGGAGACATCCTCAGAAGGTGACTGTGGGGACCCTTCCAAATCATCAAGGTCTGTATCTGATGTGACAGACTCGTCTGGGGAGTCTAAATGCTTCCTCTTATATAGCCTCTTCCGAGGGACATCTTCAGAAGGGTATTCTGGAGAAGATTTGGAAGAGAGGGGGTCACCCAATGGGGCATCCTGAGGCCTAGGGTCTCCACGTCTCTGTGGATGCAGTTGTACTAAGACAGACACCTGTGCCTTTGGGGGAAGAATGTCCCAACCCAAGAGTGAACCTGTCTGTAGAGACAGCACTCTCCTTATCACCTTGAAAGCCCCCTGCCCCTGGTCTGAGGAAACTCCCAGCTCCAAAGAACCAGAAGGAATCCCAGGAACTAAAGGGGTTGGCCCAGAGGCTGAGGTAGGAGCCGAGCTCACCTGAGCCAATGCCCCGAGAGTCAAGCTCGGATCTGACAACTGTCCGATCCGACTCCCCTCCCTGGACCTGACTGGACAGCGTCGGCTCCTAGACTCTAGTTCAGATGGAATTGAGGAAGTTGGAGCAGCAGTTGGACCTGATGATCTTGTGACAGGTCTCAGTTCCGATGGTTCCACTACAATCAGTTCTGGATATTCTGGCTCTAAGGTACGAGATCGGATCGGAGGAGGAATCAACAGTGGAAGGGTAGGGTTCGTCGGTTCCAAAGCCCTTTGGGTTGGATCCAACAACAGTTTGGTGAGCGCCGGTGTCCTCAAGAGCCTCTGCACCACACGATCCACATCATCATTGGACAGGCTCCTGGAAGATCAAGTGGAGGGGGCAGGAGATTTGGAGGACTGCAACAATGGAGACCTTCGATTGGGAGATACCAGTTCCAATTCAGGGGACCGGCTCCACAAATGAAATTCCAATGGCACAGAAACTGAAGGAGCCGAGGTAGAAGGCTTCTCAGGCCTGACGGCCTTTGGGTCCGAAGAAGAAACTTTAGATAATTTTTTAGAGGGCTCCGACAGAGCACTCGAAGATGAGGAGCTTTTCCTCGACTTGTCCAATTTTGAAGAAGGGGATTGGCCCGAATTTGAAGGACCCTGACCTTCTTTGATTGCTTCAGAAAAGGGGGTCTTCAACAAGCCTCTCAGAATGAGTTTGTTGTTTCTAATACCCTGTGACTAAAGGAGTGACAGATGGCACAGGACTGCTGTAGGTGTACCGCTCCAAGACAGTACACATAAATGGTATGTCCATCAGTTATAGACATTTTTTGGCTGCACTTGACAGCTTTTTTTTTAATCCAGAGGGTTTTGCTTCCTTAGAATCCTTAGAAGACATGACAAATCAGCAACAACAATAGGAAAGTAGCTAACAAACTACAGAGAAAAATATATTCTACTACTACCTACTTTTTTACCTTTTTTTTTTTTTCTTAACAAGCACAGAAAATTATCACACCAAAAACACCAAGGGAAAGGCCCTCTAACATAAACGGGCAAAGGCAGCCCTCTAAATTAAATGAGCTAGCCTCGAAGAATTTCAGGAGGAAAAACAAAAGGGAAAAGCCCTCTACGTCAAACGGGCTAAGGCAGCTATCTAATTTAAATAAACTAGCCTATACTTAAGGGAGGAAAAAGAAACAATGGAAGAAAAGCCCTCTAACTAAAACAGGCTTTTCAGAAATTAGTTTAAAGCTGGGATAGGGGAAGAAAGGCCTTATGGAAAGGACAAGGGCCAACAGCAATAACAATAGAAGAAAAGGCGAAACACAGACAATTTATTTATTCAAAAATTAGCTAGAATAAAACAGTTAAAAAAAGCTTAACAATTGTACAAAATATGTAGCAGAAAAATCTACTTAGCCAGAGCCAGTAGGTAGAGCACAGGATCTTGTTTAGCAGCAAACGAGATCTGGGGAGCTCTAGTGGTGATGGGATAGGGTTTTCACCACGAGCTAGTGGAAGACCTCGAGCTTTTGTATAAGGCCGAGTCGGACCCAAGAATCGGTTCCAACCCCAACCTGCTAAGGTGAGATAGGACAACATCACATCATCTATTGTTACAGTAAGTTTACCTACAAAACTGTAATAGGCTTATTATTAGATCACTGGTGCAGCCAGTAGCTTCTGCTATGTGAGTATAATACTAGAGCTTAGAACTAAAGGGAGGAGAAAAGGGATCAGAGTTAAGGAATCCCTGGAGAACAGTCCTAATAAAATCTGTTCTAGACTTAGAGAAAGAGTCTAATTGGTAGTGCTTGATGAGAGTATGCACAGCTGACCAAATCACTGTCTACAGTATATTTTTAGAGTTCACCCCTTTCCAAAAGGTTACAGAAGTAGCCAAAGTCTGAGTAGACTAGGCCTTGACCCTACCTAGAAGTGTCATGTTGCGGTGAGAGTAACAAGAAGCAATAACATGGGACAACATTTTAGAAATTGTTTGTTTTGATACTGATTGTCACCTTTTCTTACCTTCAAATTAAATAAATGGTTGATTAGAATTCTTGAAGGCTTCTGTCTTATCAATGTAGTATCTGAGCTGTATGTGGACATCCAGAGTGTGTAAAATTCATTCTCACCATTTTTTTTGGTTCCGGATAGAAAACAGGGAGATGTATAGACATAGCCGGCATTAGGTACCCATGGAACCTGCAGCTGCAGGGGGCCCCCGATTATTTCTCGCAAATAAGAACCCCTATGCAGAAGCTGTGGGTTTCTCCATCTCCTCTGTTCTTTCAACTTGTAAAAAAATAAAAAGTGGTACAGTATACTTACAAAATTTGCATCTGCAGCATTCCTTTACTGTACGTATATTCCTTGTCATCTCTCTATCGCAAACTTTTTCCATTTTTTTTTTGTCAGTAATCTGGACTCATTAAGGTCTGTTTCAGTGAAGCAGGGGATTTGACTGACTGCAACATTAAGGCAAACAAGTTTTTTTTTTAACCATGGAAGCAATGAGATTTGTTTTAAAAAGCCTTACTGAATTATTACTGCAGCTTGGTACTTGTGGCAGGTTGTAATTTCTCAGTCCATTTATTTTTCCATTGCTGTAGGCTTCATAGGAATGTGTGAGTGTTTAAATCTTTCATTCAGAAATGGACAGTCATGCCACCAACTTTTTTGGGGGGGGGATGAGTTAACCTATGGAGATGATTGCATTACTTTTTGGGGCAGAGTTCTTGTGCTACAAGGACTGGGGGGTGAGGGGCTGTGGTTGTAACCAGTTTTATTTTATTTTTGTTCAGAATTCTTCTGCTAAGAGATTGAGAAAGGGAGGTTTGTCTGTAATAATTAACGTCCAGATGTGATACAGTCTTCTTAATCAGGCTTGTACAAGACTAATTTATTTTTGTTTTGTATATGATTTTGTTTGCCTATAATTGTGCTGAAATATTGGAAGTGGGGGAGATAGTGGTTGTGAGAATGTGACAGAATGTACAGATGTTGTTTTAAGGGTCTATACTGGATGCACGAACTTTCAAAATTTCGACTGTCATATGGTCGACACCACATGATCGAACTTTTGAAAGTTCGAACATTTTAACAGAGATCTCCATACAGAGTGGAATGGGAAGATTTGCCCCTGCTTAAAACGTTCAGGTAGGTTATTTGTGTAGGTTTTTTTTTTTTGGATGTTCGAACTTTTAAAATTTCGATCAAATGGTGTCCACCATATGACACTCGAACTTTTAAAATATAGACCCTTGTTTTAATGTATGCTAATACAAACCCTGTTGTGCTAGTATTTTATTGTGTATGCCAGTAATGTTTACAACTATCCCTGATGCTACTGCTTTGATCTATAATGTTTTTCTTTGCCCTGAATTATTGTGTTGAGAGGTTGGGAGGGGGGTTAGTGGCTGTGAGAATGTTGCAGAATGTACAACTGTTTTAATGTATACTAATGCAAACCCTATAGTTCCAAACAGTGTGAAAAGGTGATAAAAAAACACCAAACCCTGTTATGCAAGTACTGTTTATACCAGTAATGTTTCTAACTATCCCTGATGCTACGACTTTATTTTATAATACTTTTTTTTTTTTTTTTTTGTCTGTAGTTATTGTGTTGAGAGATCGTGAGCATGGTTAGGGTCTGTGAGAATGTTGCAGTGTTCAAATGTTTGCCTGGTATTTTTTTTTTTTTGTTTGTTTCTTAAATGTGGGGTCACGCAATGCAAAAGCACATTGTTAATGTTATACCTTTGTCTTGTTTTAAATTTGTTTTCACTTCCTTCAGAACTATTGTGCTGATACATTGGGTGGGTGTGAGAATTCTGAAGAATGTACTGATGCCTTAGTGTATCATAGCAATGTTTTAAACTGTCCCTGATGTTAGGCATTTGTTCTGCAATTGTTTTTGGCTTTGTCTACTAGAATTATCGTGATGACAGAGATAGAGGGTGGAAGAATGTTGTAGAATGTTTGCTTGATATTCTTGATCTGTTCCTCACTCACAAAATGATTATGTAGCACAATGTTGAGGGCTGAAGGTGCTAGCAAAATGGACTTAATATTTCATATCTTCCAAGTAATGCATGGTACATTCCCTGACTTTATGTCTCTGTCCAGAGTTCTTGTGCCAAGGGGAGTGGGGTGGGTGGGAATGTCTGTCTCTTGATGTTTGCTTGCCACTTCTGTTATGTATGTCATAAATGAGGTTTTCTAGCAAGTCCATGATTTTACTCCTTTATTCTGCCAATGATTTTGGTTTGTTCAGAATTGTGTGCTAAGACATTGAGAGGTAGTGGGTAGATGTATGAAAATGTTGTTCATGTTTGGAGGGGAGGAAAGGGAGAGAAATTTGAAATGAAAGCTGAGGATTTACCTACAGTGTTTGGTATTTAACTTACAACTGTCATTTGGGCCTTTCTCATTAATGTTTTGCCTTCTGATCAGTAATTTTTCAGTCTTTCTGCCTGAGTTACAATAGTAACTGATGTCAATGGAAGTCGTTATGCAACATGTATTTTATAATGCTTTTCAGTTGTGCCTATTGCCTACATTACATTTCTTTTTTGCCTACTGGTTACTGTTACTCAGCAGTTTTTCAGCCTGTGGTACAATAGTAACCGATGTCAATAGAAATTTTGTAATACATTTCAGTTGTGCCTACTGTATAGCTTTTCTTTATGATCAGCATTCATTATTAAGGTTGCTCATTATTTTGTGTCTGTAGTCATACTATAACATGACTTTTTGGAATCTAATCCATTTTTCCTGGTTTATATGCCTGCACTGCAGTTCTTTTGCCTACTGGCCCTTGCTTGTCTTCAGTTCTGCCTACAGTGAAAGATGGAATCAACTAGTCACTTCTTGTTGGGTATGCATTGTACCATGGATTGTGTAGCTCTTAGTTAACTTGATGTAGAAGCTTCACGTCTATATTACCTGATCGAACATTTAGGTTAGAAAATACCTAAATGTTGATCTGGTAATATTGGAAAATTAAAACAGTGAACGGCCAATTTAACGCAGGGAATGAAATCCCTTGGCTGCAAAAGAAAATAATTTAAACCAAAATGAAGTGGTGGGCTTAGCCTCCCACCCCACCCCCGATGTGGGGAGGCTGTGTCCCCCACCCCCCAACTAAATATACCAACTCCGAGATCGCTCTACAGTGGGGAAAGGGGCAAAATCTGCATAACGGCCAAGGGAATTCTTTCTCTAGGTTAAATCGTCCGTCCGTGGGTTTTTGCTTCTGCTATTAACAGATCGACATTGAGGTATTCGCTAACATAAATGTTCGATCAGGTAATAGGATCCCAAAGATTTGTTTTTTCTGCTTAACCAGAATGCATTTTGCAGTGGTCTTTCGTATGGAGATGTAAAACTACCTGGTTATAGACCATACGTTTGGGGTTATTTCCTTTTATTTTGACTTTCTGTAGAAGTAGTGCAGTACGGTACAGGATACTTGGAAAGTAATGCACAATAGTGACGTATAGTTGGTGAGTGTATTTTGTAAGCAGAGGAGGCAAGTGTCAGTGTGTTAAGAGAAAGATGGGTTTGTAGCTTATGCTTAAATTTAATTATTGCTTACACTGGCTGGCTAGCTTGGAGTTTGTATTTCACATATTGTGGCAATGGGCACCTCAAAGTTGAGGGCTTGACTCAGTGGGTCCATTTAAGTAAAAATGATGGGTAACATTCTGCTATTGTCATGGAAGCATACCTATCAACTGTACAGATTTTCACAAAATGTCCAGATTTTTGCCTCATATCTTTGGTCCATTTTTCATAAATTTGTGGTTTTCTGACAAATTAGTGGCAAATCATTAAAGACTGAAGTTAGAAAATAATGACAGACATTTGTGTTTCAGACTTTATGCCCTTCAAACAATTCATCCTAATGCAAAACCTGTTACTCTTTCAAATTTCTAAGTTTGTAAGAGCAATATTTAAAAATTATACCTATTTTTGGGCCTTTGTCTCACTATTAATTGTGGCTTTGTCCAGATTTCTTGCTCCAACAGGTTGAGAGGTATGAATGGGAGTTGTTTCTGTGTAATCTGGAAAATACCATCCTTAGAATGTGTTCAGAATACTAATGTTTGTCATTAAACAGTCCTGGGTAGGTCAAAGAAAGTGGAGTAACGTACCTGAAATGTAGTGCTTTTTACTAACAGTATGACAAAAGGACCCAGTGTCTGCATGTGTAGAAATTTTGCTTTACTTCCATTCCCAGTTAGAAATGAAGCAGACATATTTGTCAGGAGCAGCAAAAAGAAAGCTCCAGACTTGCTATAGTGCTGTCTTTATCATGTATGGGGGGCTGTCCTGTATGCAAATCTGTGTAGCTTTCTATCTTGTGTGCCTCTGTCCTGTGTGAGGGAGTCTGTGTGGGTGTCTTTGTTCAGTCTTGCTGTATTGCTGTATTTGTCTTGTGTGTCTGTGTTGTGTGTGGGAGTCAGTGTGAATGTCTTTGTGTACCTCTGTGGGACTGGCTACCTTGATGCGGTACAGAGGCTTGTCATAATGTAACAACATTGCTACTAAATGCCAGCCAGTCATAGCTCTTAATCTCCTGGCACAAAAAAAAAAATTGTATAAATCCAAAGATAATGGGGGACAGCCCCAAAAATCTGGACAAATTTTAAATATTGCTCTTACAACCTTTTGATAGAATAAAAGATCTTGTGTTACTATGCATTTTCTGAAGGATATGAAGTCATACTCAAATGCCTGTCATTATTTAGTGAATTCAACCCTCATTGATTTGCACAAAAAAATCTAGAAAACTACAAAGTATGAGGAACAGACCAAAAAATGAGTCAAATCTGGACATTCCGTGAAAATTTGGGCAGTTGAGGAGTATGCAGTCATTGTGTGTGCACCTCTGAGTGGCTACCTTGCTGTAGTGCAGGCGTTTGTCATAATGTAGCATTGGTACTAAATGCCAGCCAGTGGCTGCGTGCACCTCTGTGAGTGGCTACTTTGTTGTGGTACACGGGTTTGTCATAATATAACATTGGTACTAAATACCAGTCAGTTTGTGTACCTTGGCACACCAGTTCTTAATGATCTGAATGTAGTAACACTATAGTGAGCATAAAATGGTGCTGTTTGAGCTTGACAGGGAAGGGGTGTAACGGCAATATGGCCACTCTTTTATATTCCTCTGAGTAGGGCCCCCAACTTGAAACTTGTTGGGGGCCCCCAAAATGCCAGCACCGGCCATGTGTATAGCCTGGCTCAAGGTAGACTCATAAACCACTTTAGGCATATATAAAGGGTTTGTTCACAAAGTTACCATATCCTAAAAGATTACAAAGGGCTGACTCACCATACATGAGCCTGCAACTCAGATACTGCTGTTGAAATCAGAGCAATGAGTAACACTTTTCCAAGATAAGAATTTCAAATCAGCCTCATGAGCCATTTCAAAAGGAAAAAGTCTAAGTTTCTCTAGTACAAAATTAAGATCACAAGAAGGCACTATCTGCCTTCTAGGTAGGCATATAGGTAAAACGCCTTTCAAAAACTGTTTCACTTGAAGCAGGACTGAAAGGGGAGATACATGGGCATAGAAGTAGAGATAGCTGAGAGGTGAATCTTAACAGAAGATTAAGAAAGGCAAGAAGCTAGTAATTCACATAAATACTGCAGAACCAGAGGTGTTAAGGCAACAACGAGAAAAAGAAGTTATGTCTTACCATAACGTTCCATCTGTGTTGTTGATCTTCTTCCATTCATCACTGATGGGTTCGGTTCCGGGCCCTCGGAATCGAGTTGGCCTAATACCAAGCTCGTGTACACCAAAAACTCTTGAGCTAAGCTGCTACCCACAATGCCCTTCTCCCATTTACCTCAGATCGAGTTTGCATGAAACATATAGAAGTAAAAAGCAGAGGCCATTTCTGTGCATAAACCCTGAAAACACCACAAGGACCCATAAGATCCACCAGGAGCCTTTGGTGGGTGACAGAAGGCGGGATGTGATGAATGGAAGATCAACAACACAGATGGAATGTTATGGTAAGACATAACTTCTTTATCTCATGTTGTTAATCTTCTTCCCATTCATCACTGATGGGACAGAATCCCAAGTTACTTGAAAACCTGGGTGGCCCTTATGGAAGAACATTCCTGAGTACTGTTGAGCCAAAGGCTGCTCTTCCCCTGGAGACCATGTCCAATTTGTAATGCTTGATGAAAGTGTGAGGTTTAGCCCAAATGGATGCTGCGCAAATGTCATCCATGGAGGCTCTGGAGTGAAAAGCAACAGAAGTTGCTATGGCTCTCATTGAATGTGCTTTGATATTGACAGGTTTGGGCTCATATGCTTGTGACTATGAAAAGGCAATACAATCTCTGAGCCATTTTGATAAAGTGACTTTTGATATGGCACAACCCATTTTTGGTCCAGAAAAGGAGATAAAAAGTTGATCTGACTTGCGGATAGATTTAGTTCTATCCAAGTAAAAACATAATTGTCTATGTACATCCAGTGAATGTAGACAGGATTCTCCTTTATTGGAATAATTTGGGAAAAACACTGGGAGTTTAATGGACTGGTTCACGAAGAAATCAGAAATCAGAAATCACTTTGGGGAGAAAAGATGGATTAGTACGAAGAGATACTCTGTCTTTATGAAAGATTAAGTACGGACTCTTGATGCATAAGGCTTGTAACTCTGATATCCATCTAGCTGATGTGACAGCCACCAAAAATAGAGATTTCCATGACAGAAATTTAAGGTCACGTTTTGTTGCAGGCTCAAAAGGGGGTAAAAAGAGAAACTGTAATACCAGAGAGAGATTCCACGTCTCTAAAGGCCGCCTGATTGGGGGTCTGCTATGGAAAACTCCTTTGAAAAAGGTCTTGCATATGTGGATAGAGATAAGTGGAACGCCTTCTAGACCATTATGAAAATTGGAAATAGCTGCTAAGTGGACTCGAATGGTAGAAGCTGATGCTCCATTCTCAAAAAACTCAGAAAGGTACTGAAGTATAACAGATACAGGAGCTGAGAGGGGGTCTACCATCTGTTCTTTAGACCAGAGAGGGAACCTTTTCCACTTATCTCTGTAGAGTTTTCTGGTGGATGGCATATGGGAGGCCAGAATAATATCATGAACAAGTGAGGACAGGGTATCGTGCCTGGCGACTAACGGAAGTGGAGAAACCAAGCTGTCAGCTTGAGAGTGGACAGATTCGGGAGTCAACCCTGGGGGTGAGAGATTAAGTCCGGATGAGTGCCCAGGATCCATGGAGGTTGCAACAGGTGAGGCCGGAGGAAGGGGAACCACACTTGTCGAGGCCAGAATGGGGCAATGAGGATCACCTTGCATTTCAACCGAATTGCTTTCTTCAAAAATAAGGGTATCAAGGGAAATGGAGGATAAGCATAGAGGAGACCCGTGGGCCAATCGTGAGTCAAAGCATCTGTCGGGGACTCCCCCTCTGGGGGAAAAAGGGCAAAGAAGCTGCTATGTTTGTTGTTCGAGAGGGAAGCAAAGAGGTCGCAGCAAGGCTGACCCCACTGGCTGAAAATTTCTGCCATCACGTTTGGATTGAGAGACCACTCATGTGGAAGGAGAAAGCATCTGCTCAGTCTGTCCGCAATCATGTTGGAGCTCCCTGGGATATGGATTGCTATAAGAAAGCGGTTGGAAGCTATCGCCCAGTGCCAAATTCTCATGTCCCCTTGACACAGGGGGTAGGATTTGGTCCCTCCTTGTTTGTTTATATACCAGACTACTGATATATTGTCCGACTGAATCACAATCGTTCCCGATGGAAGGAGGGGATATAATGCCTGCAACGCTAACAGCACTGCTCTCAACTCCAGAACATTGATATGCAAGTTTGCCTCTAAGTTGGACCACGTGCCTTGGACTGTCTTTCCCTGAAAATGGCCCCCCAACCCTATCACGGAAGTGTCCATGGTCACCGTGGCATTGGGTTGAGGGATCTGGAAGGGATGACACCAAAGGTTTTTGTCTGACCTCCTCCATCAGAGAAGATCTTGCTTGCAAGAGTTGGTAATGAGGATCTGTGAGTTTAGGGGGTGAAGATTTGCCAACCACTGGGACAACAGCAGCCATTGCACAGTCTCATGTGTAATCTTGCCAGAGGAACAATAGGAATGGCCGTGGCCATAGACCCCAGAGCCTGGAGAACTTCCCTTGCTGACACCTTTCTTTGACAGAGAATCACTTGTACTTGCAATCTTAACCTCTGAAGCCTGTGAGCTGGTAGAGATACCAGGCATGTTCGAGTATTGAAAACTGCTCCTATAAATTACAGCTGTTGGGTAGGTTGTAGACTGAATTTCTCCCAATGGATTGTGATGTCTAGAGACTCCACCAGTGAGAGTGTGTAACAGAGGGCTATGGTCAGGCGATGCTTGCTGGGGGTGGAGAGGAGCCAATCGTCTAAATATGGAAACACCTGGAATCCCTGAAGTCTCAGATGAGCTGTCACTACTGCTAGACATTTTGTGAACCTCTAGGAGCCCTCGAGAGACCGAATGGCAGGGCTCTGAAATGGGTAATGACTGGCTCCTAACCAGAAGCGGAGGAGACTCCTGGAGTGTTTGTCCATTTTGATGTGGTAATACGCTTCCTGGTGGTCTATCGAGCACATCCAAACATCCTCCAGTAAAAAAGGGAGAATGGATTGAATAGTGACCATGCAGAATTTTGTTTGAACCACTAACTTGTTTAGATGGCTGAGATCCAAAATGGGTCTCCAGTCCCTGGTCTTTTTTGGCACCAAAAAGAATCTTGAGTAAAAACCTGATCTGCGTTGGTCTGGGGGGACTGGTTGGATGACTCTTTTTTGACACAGCTTTTTTATCTCTGAAGCCGCATCAACTCTTTGACTGGGTGGAACATCGGGAAGGTGTTTTGAGAGTTTTGGATGTGATGTTAGAGGAATGCAATAGCCTCTGGAGATTATTCTCTGCACCCAGAGATCTTTTGCAATAGAATGCCAGGCAGTTTGGTGGAGAGAAAAATGGGTCCCAACTGCTTCCAGAGGAAAGCAATTGGCAATGCTTCAATAGCACTGATAAGATGGAGAAAGAATCCCTGGAGTCTTGATTTCAGATCCCCCTCTGCCCCTAAACGGGCATCTTCCACCATTGGAACCCCCTCTACCTCTGGGGGATTCCTCACCATGTGCGTTGTGGAAAAGACCTTGAGACTTTTTGTGCCATATTTTCCCACTCCTCTGGTTCCTGGAAAAAGAATGTTGGGGCTTGGAAAAATGTAGGCCAATGGCAGACAAGGTCTTTCCATCCTACTCGCACCTGGCCAGTGTGTCCTTTACTTTAGAACCAAACAAGGAAGATGGTTCAATAGAGGCATTCAAAAAGGAGGACTTGCAGGAGTCCATGAGGTAACAAATGTGCATCCAGGCATGAGGTCTCATGACTATGCCTGCACCCACAGCTCTAGCTGCCCCTTCGGTTGCATGGGAGAGCAATTTCATGGACAAGTTGGAGATAAACTCAAGGGTGGCAAGTTGAGAGGCAACCTTGTCTCGTGCCCCGTCAGAAACTTGACCCGCGAGGGCTCCAGAAAGTTCAGACATCAGATCCCTTTGGAGCCTCGTGAAATGTGCCAAGTGGTTCAGAGACCTGACTGCAAAGGTTGCTGAAGAAAAGACTGACTTCACTAGTCTGTCCACAGCCCAGGACTCTCTGTTGGGCAGGTGAACAGTAGGACTTTCCTTCACAAGGTCCTTTTTAGTGGCCGCCGCCACCACCATAGCGTCTACTGGCAAGCCTCTAGACCAGTGGGGATGCTCCTCTGGTGATGAAAGAATCTTGTCTAGTGTCCCTGGGGAATGGCCTCAATAGAATCAAGGTCCTTCCATGCATGCTGCACGACGAGCTGGACTAACTTGTTGCTACGTGGGGTCACCCATGAAGTAGAAGGCCGAGATCAGAAAATCTGCAGGAAGACGGACTCCTCCAAGGAAGGGTTACAGGGCTTCCAGCCACCCCTCTGTTTCAATATTTCCAGGATGTCTCCAAAGGAGACATCATCAGGGGGTGACCGTGGGGACCCCTCCCCATCATCGTAGTCCGTATCCTCTGTGAGAGACTCTTTCAGAGAGTCAAGGTGTTTCCTCTTATACACCTTCTTCCGAGGAGGTTCTTCAGTGGGGATGTCTGAAGAAGACTCGGAAGAAAGAATACCCTGAAAAGGGTTTCCTGAGGCTTCTGCTCTCGGTGTCCTGGGGAGGTGGCCTGTTGTCGCTGTTAGCTCAGAGGGAGCAGGGGAAAGATCCGACATAGTAGGAGCACTTCCAGAAGCAAGCACCCTCTCCATCGCCTGGAAAGCAGGCCCGCTGAAGAGGAATGGGAGCCTGGAACCGAGCAGGACAATCTCGTAACTGGGAGCACACCCCGCTCCTTCAGACCCTCTCCCGGGGATGGAGCCTCAAGCAATATTAGGGCAGGAGTTACCCCTGGATCCAAGGACAGAACCAATAAAAAACTTGGAACCATGCTCAAAACCAAGGGAACCGAAACCCAAAGGAGTAGCCTCAAAGCCTCAGTGAAGGTCACTGTCAGCGCCAGGGAGTGGGCTCCTACCAAAGACGTCAGAGCTTTGGGCCTCAGAACCAAAGGATCCGAGGGAGGAGTATAAGTGGGAGTCCTAGGAGCAGCAGACCCAAAATCCAAAGTGGAATGAGTCTTAGGAATGTTTGTTATCCCTCTGACTGTCAACAGCTGGTCCAGCAGGTGCACCACATCAAATTCAGAAAGACTCCCAGTGGACCTTGTAGACACTCCTGAAGGGGAGTCAGGCCAGTCCAGAAAAGGGCTATAAGTCTGGCCTAATTACAGGTCCAATGAAGGAGAGTACCAGGTCCATGGTATTTGAGTTGTCGGCACCGTAGTCTCTAACTTGGAGACAGCCAAGAGAGGAATCAACAGCATCGAGAAGGGACTCGGTACTGAGCAGGCACTCAGAGTCGAGGTTATTATCGGTTCCAAAGGGATTGTTGGAACCGCCTTCTGTGCTGTAAAGGGTGAAGTAGGTGCCGAAACTATTGGAGGCAGTAAGGTTGGAGCCATAATTGTGGCTGAAGATAGGACTGGTGCCGTAGCTGTCAGTGCCAACGGTGGCGCCGACGTCAAAGTTTCTGAAATATCTATGACACTGGATGCAACAGAAGCTGAGCTTGGAACAGAAGCAAAAGACGTAGTCAGAGCCGATGAAGCAATCTTGTGTTCGGTTGAAGATTTGTGGGCCTTGTGTTTATGGGACTTGCCCTTATCACCAGCTGGTGAAGAGGGATCTGAATGTGGACGTTTTTTGCCCTTCACTGGAGGGGTTGAGACCTCCGACGCAGAAAGGGCCGCTGAGAAAGGTGAGACTAAAATGCCTTTCAAAATCAGTTTATTTTTTCTCTCATTCAGCGTCCGCTGACTAAAACTAACACAAATCTGGCAAGGAGGTTTCAAAGAGAAGTGAGAAAACCCCAGACAATACACACAATTGTTGTGTGAGTCACTGTTAGGGTGTTTACCATTGCAGGAAGTGCAATGTTTAAACCCCGAAGTCCCTTTTTTTCAGAAATATCCATGCACACAAAAACAAAGTACTATTAGGAAAGTGAGAAAAGGAAGCAGAAAAAGGAGATACCAACGATGGTATCAAACAATACCACAAGGGTAGGAGAGGGTGTACCAACGATGGTATAATAAATACCCGATGGGTAGAGCTAGATAAAGAGGGTAGAAAATGAGTTAGATTAGAAAAAGGTTCAAAAATACACAAATATTTATAAAATTTGACACTTGGCTGGAGAGCTCGGTGAAACGCTGCTATATGGCTGCGTGGCAAATGAGATCTGGGGTAAATGGGAGTAGGGCATTGTGGGTAGCAGCTTAGCTTAAGAGTTTTTGGTGTACGTGAGCTTGGTATTAGGCCGACTCGGTTCCAAGGCCTCGGAACCAAACCCATCAGTGATGAATGGGAAGAAGATTAACAACATCAAATAATCTTTTCCTCTTAGCCAAATATGATTTTATAGTAGTAAGTTTCTTAGCCTCATTTAATATGTGCTGCATTTCCTTAAAAACAAGAGCCTAAAAGATAAAGAGTCTATCATCCAGGCAGTGAGTTGAAGAAATTGAAGGCTGGGGTATATCAAACAACCCCTGCCCTGTGTGAGTAAGTCCATCCTGTGAGAAAGTTTGTGGCAATTACCCCTGACCATTTTCAAAAGAAGGGAGAAACACTGTTGCCAGGACCAAAAGGGGGTTCACCATAATTATTCTTGGAAGAGTCCTTCTGAATCTTTACAGGAGCCTTAGTAATCAAAGGAAATGGTGGAAAAGCAACCAAAAACATTGCTGTCCATGGTAATGAAAAGTCATATGTCTTCTAGGGCTTCGAGCAAGGAGTCCTGAAGCACAATTATTTTAACTGTCTGTTGTGAATGGAGGCAAACAGATCTATTTGAGGAATTCCCAAAAGTTGGATCAGTTCTTGTAACACCCTTAGGTCAGACTTCCATTTTTTTTTTTTTTGGGGGGGGGGGGTCTGTTCTCATTCTGCTCAGCTTGTGTGCAGCAATATTCTGCGCTGTGACAGAATGTAGTCAGCCAGCAGAGATAGACTGTGCTGAATTGTTAGTTCCTGGGCTGCCATAGCTAGTCTGCAAAGGGATTAGGATTCTTCCCTATTTATGTACCACATCACTGTGGTGTTGCCTGTGATTACTAGTAGCAGACTGGAACCCAAAATGATGTAGAAGTTTGACAGCATTTAAAAGAGTTGTTATTTCTTTTGTAGTCTGTCTTGCTTGTCACACAGACCTTGAGCTTTCACCCCACCCCTGAAAACAGCTTACCAAGCAAAGTCTGAGGCATCTGTGGTTCTAGACTGAGTAGGGGCTGGAAGGAAGAAGGGGAGACCAGAGATGTGACATAATCAGTCCACCCTCCAGAGTAACTCCATTTTTACAAATCCCAGTACTGGAATCTGAAATGGCAGATGATGCTGGTGTTGGGTCCAAACTGATTTCAGGAATCATTGAATTTTCCTCATGTGAAATCTGGCTAAAGGAAGCATGAGAATTGTAGAGGCCATGAAACCCAGAATCCCAAAGTATTCCCTGACAGATGTCAGAGATTTTTGGGAGAATATCAGAAACGTTTCCATCTGAAATTATACTTTACCCAAATAAAGAAAAGCCACCATGAGGGAAGTATCCTGCAGAAACACTATTCTGCGAGAAGGAATAAGATTTCTCTAGGTTAACCTGAAATCACAGACTGAGAAAAATGTTGTTTACTCCATCCTGAGATTTTTGACAACTTGTAAGAGAATCTACAAAAATAATGCAGTCATCCAAATATGACAGAAAAATGCAGCAGCCTGCAATGGACTATTACAGGAGCCAGAGATTTTGTAAACACTTTTGGAAGTGTAAACAAGCCAAATGGTAAAGAAAAAAAAACTGAAAATGTGAACCAGATACAAAAAAATGTAAAAAGTGGCCAAATCATTCAATTTCAGAATCTGATAAGTGTTTTTTTAAATCCACATTTATAGAAAATTGATACATGGAATGAAAAGTAGCTGAGACTGTAGAGAAAGCATTTTGACTTTTGAGATTTTGATGTGAACGTTTAGAAAAGAAAGGATTAGGCCAGATCTCTAAGTTGCCTCTTTCTATGACACCAGAAAGATTATCAAATAGAACTATTTTCCCATTTGATCTCAGGAAACAGACTCTATAAATCCCTGAGATATTATTCGATCTAAGACAGGAGGAAAAAGGGAGATTTAACTGAGCGTATTCATTAGAATCTGTGGAAAAGGAGGAAGGAAGTCCCATTGTCAGTTGAAACCTTTATGATTCTCAGAACCTGGGTGTCTGAAATTATCTGTAGTCACAAAGGGAAGTGAAGGCTTACACTTTTGGACAGCTTTACTGAAATGCTAGGTTGGGGAGGGGAAAACACATGAAGGAACATATAATTATTCTACTTTTTTATATTGTCCTTGGTTCTGGGAGAACCCTCCTTTCCTTTTTGAACCTTACTACTTTTGCTTTCTGAAGTTTGATTTACCTGAGCCTTGCTGAAATTGTTTATTTTGTTTCCTATAAAAGGAACCTGAATTGGATGGACAGCTTCTACTGTATTTTGGCATGAGGGGATTGAAAAATCCGAGTAACCTCCTGAATGAATTTTCCCTTTCACCGAATCTTTTAAGTATCTCAGTAAAGGATGGGCCAAATAATACCTCATTTTCCAGAGTGACAATCAGGACCTCAGCTCTGACAACCTCTAGTAAATTCTGGGAATGTAACCAGGCAAATCTCATCACTGAACAAGTAGCAGCTGCTGTAGACAGAGCAATAACAGTGTCGTAAGAACATTTGAAAGAGTGTTTGGTTACCTGAAACATAGTGGATGTTAAATAGTTCAGAGATGTTCATTCTCTGAAGACAGGAATTCAGCAATTAACTTGCTCATATTATGAAAAGAAGCCAGCAGAAACTTGGACGTGTGCCTGACAATTCAATGTTCTGAAGGTTATGGTAGAAGAAGTATAAACTTTCTTCCCAAACCTATCAAATTCCCATCTTTGTCAGAACGAATATGATTACTTGCTGCAAGATGCTTGGCAGAAAGTGGTTTTGACCAAGAAATGACAGCAGGGTTTTATCTAGGATTTGAAAAGTGACAAGAATCTGATTGTCAGGCAAACTGCTGACTTTGAGGAAAGCAACTATTAATGCTGCCAAGACAGGCAAAACAGATTCAGACTGAGAAAAATCCATCCCTGCTGAGATGTTAGTATCTCTTTTTGCTGTCACTGAAATAACTCTTATTCTGCAAGAGCAAAAGATAGCTCATCAGGAGTGGAATCTAAAGAAAAACTTTCCTTAGAATCCAATTCCCTTCCAGTGGTGTAGGAATAATCTAAATCTAATTCCTGCCCCTCGGACTGAAAACAAAGAGTTAGAAGGTCACACTGAAAAACCAATCAGAAAAAAATGAAAACACCAGCCAAGATAGAACTTCCAATGAGTGACTTCCCAAACCTCCTGTAACAAAGGCACATGGGATATATGGAAATGACCCTTATGAACATCAGGTGTCTCAGCTATATGGCGATTCTGATTGCCCATGACTTTTACATTTGAAGTCGTTTTAATGGACAATTTCAGGCCAATAAAGCCAAACCCCTCAGACTGAGAATCAGAATCTGAGAAGGAGGATTTTTTTTTCTTTTAAAATTCAGGGAAGAATCAAAATGCAAAGACTGAAAGGCCTGAAATAAACCTGTAGCAAAAACATAGTCAATGTTTCCTTTCTATCCTATTTAAAACTGGAGAAGAAAATGCTTAACTTTATATTTTATTTTCCTGGGAGACACTCAGAAAAAGACCAACAAAGAATAAGTCTAATCCTTGAGAATCATGCTCCTCTCAAGTTGGTATAGTAGTACAGCATCTTCCTCCCCCTCCTCTGACACCATGTGGTTCTCCCTTATCTGAAGAGGCAAACAAACAGCTGTGGAGGACATGCCTGCCTCACATTTCTTAGCAACATCATGAGAAGCAACAAGCAACACAAGAGGGACTGAGAGATAATGATGAGCAGTCCAAAGTACCTGAAATGGCCATAGCAGAGTCTCTCATCTACAGCTGAGGTGAAGTGGAAGCCAGCTTACAGACCGAAGACTCCCAAATAACTTTCTTATTTCTGTGGACTGAGGAGAGAAAAAACAAAGAGCTTAAAGCCTGGTCCATGCTTATACTGCAAAAAATGCCTGACAAGTGAGTGGAGAAACCTTGCATGTTCAGTATAAGAACCTAACTTAAAAACATACGTTTAGAGGTACATTTTGTAGTAACAATCCCCAAAACCACTAGAACTAACCACTAGCTATATTTTCTTATAGTAAAGTAAAACATTTTCTCACAAATGAAAGATATTTTCCCATAGAGAATCATGACTAAAATGTAATTTTCAGGTAATTTACTTTTAGTGACAACCGCTAAAAATGAAGTTATGTATTCACCATAATGTTCTATCTGTGTTGTCCATCTTCCTTCTTCTTCAACAATTGGGTTTGGATCTGACCCTCGAATCAGACATGGCCACTTTTTACAGCTCATGGATACTGAAAACTCTCAAACTCTTTCCTTACCCATAATGCTCTAGTCCCCTACCATATCTCAGATCTTGTTTGCAGACCTTATACCTTCACAGAAAAATTAGAAACAGCACTAGAATGAGAAACCAATACCTGGAGCTCAAAGGCAGGAACATTGATTCCCTTATTATCTTCTTGTTTTTCCAGAAGTCACAAACCAAATGGTAGGGGGTTGGAGGGAGGGGAGTTGAGGAAGAATGAAAATGAACAATATAGATGGAATGTTATGGTGAGTACATAATTTTTTATCTGATGTCAGTTTTCACTCATTCCTCAACAATTGGGACAGAGTCCCCAGCTACCTGAATCCCAGCAGGATTCTAAGGAAGGATATTCCTGAGCACTGTTGAGCCAAAGGCTGCTCTTCCCCTCGAGACGAGATCCAATTTGTAATAGGTAAAAAAGGTATGAGGATTACGCAAGTTGCAGCCACATAGATATCGTCCATGGAAGACCTGGATAAAAATACTGATGAAGTTGCCATGGACCTAGTTGAATGGGCTCTTAAATGTTTTGACTAAGACAAATCCAATTTGTTATAGACAAAGGAAATTTAATCAGTTAAACATTTGGCTAAAGTTACTTTATTAACTGGCTTGCCCAATTTTGATTCCATAAAGCAAGCAAATAATTTATCTGTTTTCCTCAAATTCTTTGTTCTATGCAAATAAAAACACAACTGTCTGTTAACATCCAACAAGTGTAACATGTATTCTCCTTTGTTCATGAAATTTGGAAAGATAATGGAAGATCAATAGATTGATGTTAGATTCTGACACCACCTTAGGAAGAAAGGATGGATTGGCTCATAATGCTACACTATCAGTCAAAGTCAAAGTAAACTTTATTGTCATACAGATCAACACACAGGAAAAAGTGTGTGCCACTGCACGAAATTTAGATTCTCGGGCTCATACCATAAGAATTATACTTTACAGAAGGAAGATTAATAATAATTTAAAAATACTGAAATAGAAATCAAAAATAAGATACTAAAAATAAACAAAATAAAGTATAAAGTGTAAAGTGAGCTATGTAGATGACAATGTCATACTCCACATAAATAATGTTTGTTTACCCACTTAGCAGGGTAGGCTATGGGTTTGTTGTTCAGCAGTCTGATAGCACATGGGGAGAAGCTGTTATGGAATCTGGATATCCTGCATCTAATGCTTCTGTAGCACTTCCTTGTTGGCAGGAGTTTGAACAGTCCATAGGCCGGATGATGTATATCCCTCAGTAGTTTTCGGACTCTGCCATAGCATCTGTTTGAATATATGTCCTGTAGGGACTGAAGGTTGGAGTCAATGATTTTTGTGGCTTGTTTAATGATCTTATCCAGTGCCTTCCGATCGGCTTGAGAGCAATTTCCATACCAGACAATGATGTTGTTTGCCAGTACGCTGTCAATTGTGGCTCTGTAGAAGGTAAGTAGGACCTGTGAGGGGAGGTTAGCTCTACGAAGTCTCCTAAGGAAGTGGAGACATTGTTGGGTTGTCTTTGTAAGGTAGGAAGTGTTTGTGGCCCAACTGAGGTCTTGCGAGATATGTATCCCTAGGAATTTGTGCTCCTCTCTGTAGGCTCCCTCATCTTCCTTCTTGATAAGGCCAATTACTGTGGTGTCATCTGCAAATTTGATGATTCCGTTTGAATGATGCTTAGCTGTGCAGTCATGTGTTAGAATTGTAAAAAGAAGTGGACTGAGTACACAACCTTGTGGGACCCTGGTGTTTAGGGTGATGCTGTTTGAGTGATGTTTTCCAGCTCAAACTATTTGTGGCCTTTCAGTTAGTAAATCGAGGATCCAGTTGCATATTTTGTTTTCTATGCCTAGATTACTCAACTTGGACACAGTTGTTGTGGAATTACTGTATTGAAGGCAGAACTGAATTCTATAAACAGCATGCGTACATAACAGTCCTTATTTTCCAGGTGGTCCAAGATGTGATGAAGTGTTAAGGCTATGGCATCCGCAGTGAAACGATTTGACCTATATGCAAATTGAAAAGGATCAAATGTAGCAGGTAGGCAGGATGCTATGTGATCCTTGACCATTTTTTCGAAACACTTCATCACTACTGAGGTAAGTGCAATTGGCCGATAATCATTTAATGATGCTGGAGATGGTTTCTTGGGCAGAGGGATAATGTCTATCTATCTATCTATGAAGAATTAAATAAGGAGGCTTAGAAGACAGGGCTTGGAGTTCAGAAGCTCTTCGTGCAGAGGTTATAGCTAATAAAAATATAGTTTTCCAGGTTAAAAAATTTAGTTCACACTATACTGATGGCTCAAATGGAGGTTGATTTAAAGCTTGTAAAACTAAATTCAAATCCTCTTGCCGGAGTTGGATCTTTGAAAGGGGGTTTAAGAAGAAAGGTTCCCCTTATAAAGGCCTTAGAAAGTTTTGAAAAAACTAAGGAGGAATTATTTACTCCTACGTGGAAATTAGAAATGACAGCTAGTTGAACTTTAACAGTCAAGCAGCTAGCCCCTTCATTAAAAATTGTAGCCAAAAACACAAGGACTTTAGGTACTGATACTGAAAAAGGATCAATGTCTCTTTGCTGTGCCCAAAAGGCAAATCTTTTCTATTTACTACTGTAAATATTCCTAGTGGAAGCTTTATAGGAAGACAAAAGAATGTGACATACAGGGGAGGGGAGCCTTGGTTGTCTGGCTATTAATGGAAGTGGAGAAACCATGGGGTCAACTTTAAGAATGAAATGTCCGGGTGAATCATGCCTGTCGGATGGATCCAGAATCCATGGTGGGCAAACCAGATGAGGCCAAAGAAAGGTGAAACAGATCTAATGAGACCATAAGATGCAATGAAGATGACTGTGCTCTTCAATCAAGATGCTTTCTGGAAAAACTTGGGGATTAAAAGGGTTGGACGGTAAGTATAAAGGACACTTGGGGCCAAACGTGGAGGTCTGAATCTCTCAGTTACTGCCTCATTAGGGGGAGACAGGGCAAAGGACCTGCTGCATTTGTTGTTGAGTGGGGATACAAAAAGGTTCCAGCAAGGTTGGACCCACTGGCGGAATATCTCTTCTGCAGCTTTCATGTTGAGAGACCACTTGTGAGGCAATAAAATGGACCTGCTCAACTTGTCTGCTATCATGTTGGATTTCCCTGGAATGTGCTTTGCTATCAGAAATCAACTGGATAAGACTGCCCATTGCCACACTCTGACAGCTTCTCGACACAAGGGGTAAGATCTGCTTCCTCCTTGTTTACTGATGTATCATGCCACTGACATGCTGCCTGTGTGAATTGCAATAGTCCCAGAAGGAGAAGAGTCTTGAAAAGCCTGCAACACTAGGAGTACTGCTCTCATTTCCAAGACATTGATATGTGTGCTACCCTCTACAGGGGACCAGGTGCCTTGGACTGTCTTTCCCAAGAAGTCCCCCCCCCACCCAATTTGGGCAGCACCTATAGTCACTATGGCTTTGAGCTAAGGAAGAAAGAAGGGACGGCCTTGTAATATCTGATCTGAACAAAACCACCACAGCAGGTACTTTCTGCCTGAGTTATCCTGATCTGGGTGGAATAGGTAGGTGCAAAATGGACCACTGAGGAGTTAAAGTCCATTGAAGAATTCTCATATGGTATCTTGCTAACAGCACCAAAACTATCACAGAAGACTTTGACCCCAAAGCTAGTAGAATCAATCGAGCAATGAGGGAAGAATTTTGAATGATCTTTTTGACTTGAAATTGAATAGTTTGTACCCTTGGTAAGGGAAGGGAGGCTATCACTGATAACCATACTGAACAAGGCCCCTATGCACTCTAATAATATCCGAGATGGTTCTAGCTGAGATTTATTGTGATTGATGGTGATTCCTAGATGACAGCAAAGCTGGAGTTATAATATCATTCTTTTATTAGATGTCTGGTCGGAGCTGTTATGAGCCAGTTGTCCAAGTATGGAAACACTCAGAATTAAAGCAGTCTCACGTACTACTGATATTCATTTGGTGAATACCCTGGGGGCTGTGGTGAGGCCAAAGAGCAGAGCTCTGAATTGGTAATGACTGGCTCCCAGCTGGAAGCATAGGTATCTCCTGGATCATCTGTTCATTGTTATGTGATACTATGTATCCTGAAGATCTACTGAGCACATCCAGTCGCCCTTGTGCAAGAAGGGCAAAATGGATTGAACGATGACCATCCAGAACTTTGTATAGTGAACTGATTTGTTCATATTACTGAGATCCAAAATTGGTCTCCAATCTCCTATTTTCTTTGGCACTAAAAATAATCTTGAGTAAGTTCTGTACCCTTTCTGGTCTGTGGGGACCTCTTGGATGACTCTCTTTTTTTTTAGCAACTTTTTTACTTCTAGAGCTGAAGCTTTCCTCTGATTGGGTGGAACATCAGGAATTTTGTTTACTATTAAGGGATGGGGCAGAGAAAAGGGTATTATATAACCTCTGGAAATAATTCTTTGCACCCATGCATCTTTTGTAATGTCTAGCCAGGCTCCCTGGTGCAGGGACAGATGACCCCTGACTGCCTCCCCCAGGTAAACAAATGGCCTTTTTTCAGGAGTGCTGGTAGGATCTGTCAGAGAAAGTGTCATTAGATCCTTGGTTCTGAGGGCCTCCTCTGCCACTCAGGTGGTGTCTTCAGTTAGAGTTCACCCCTATCTCCATGTGGATCATGGAAAGGACCCCGGGATTTTCTGAACCTAACTTTTCAACCACCTCATTGATTCTGAGAGAAGGTTCTTTGAGGAGTCGAAAAACATACAACCACTGCAGACAGGGTCTTATCATTCTTGTCACACTTGGAGAGTGTGTCTTTAACCTTGGGGCCAAACAAACTACTTCTGTCAAATGGAGCACTAACGAAGGAGGAATTGAAGGGATTTTGTGAAATCACACAGGTGCATCCAGGCATATCTCCTAATGGAAATGCCTGAATCTGCCACCCTTGAGGTACCTTCAGCTGCATGTGAAATGAGCTTCATAGACAAATTTGAGATGGATTGTATGGTAGCCAAATGTGAAGCAATAGAGCTCTCTGTCTCAGAAGTAATGGTCCCAGAGATGGATTTGGAAAGTTCTTTAATCACTTCCCTCTAAAGTCTGGTGAAGTGTGCCAAATAAATCAGCGATCTGAGTGCAAAGGTCACTGAAGCATATACACGCTTACCAATTCTGTCCAAAGCCCTGGACTCCCTGTTAGGGGCATGGACAGATGAGCTTTGTTCCTAGAGTTCCGTCTTTATGGTCTCGGCTACGGCCATGGCATCTACTGGTACTCCTTTGCTCCAGAATTCTGTTCCTTTTAGTGGTGCCAGGATCCTGTCTGGTCTCTTGGGGATCGGCTCAACAGCATCGGGTTCCTTCCACACCCTCCTATAGACAATATCAATGAGCTCATCAGTGGGCAAAGTCACCCAGGAAGTAGATGGGCCAGACCCAAAGGCTTCCAGGAATACCAGTTCTTCTTGGGAAGGGTTATTAGCAGACCAACCACCCCTTTGCTTGAGGATCTCCAGGATGTCTTCAAAGGAGACATCATCGGGTACTGGCTTGGGGATCCTTACCCTTATCAAAATTGGTATCTTCTTCGAACAACTCTTGATGAGAGTCTAAGTGCCCTCTCTTGCACTTTCTCTTTCTAGGGACTTCTTCATTGGGATGCTGCAGACAAGTATCAGAAGATGTAAGTATACTTTGCTGGGTAGTCTGGAGACTTTGGGCTGGGTGTCCCTGTTGAGTAGAGTCTTGAGGCTCAAGGCACAAAGACATATGAGATTGGGAAGATGGATCGAGTGGTGGGAAGAGGGTCATCCTTCCTCTAGAGGTACAGGAAACTCTCTCCACTGTCTCAAAGGCAGAACACCCCAGGGAGAAGGAGGTCGACGGTACCGAGAACAAATGCTTCCGGACTGTCTGCTCCCACTAACCCAAAGGCAGCCCACCCAAGACAGAGGTTGGAGCCGAGCTGTCCAAAGCCGAGGCTCCAAGGGGCAGAGACAGCTCCGACAACTTCGAGTTGACTCCAACAACTCAGACCTGGCAATGGTGCTACACCTCCGAGAATTATCTGGCTCTGACACGTTCAGATCCAGTCCACTCAGAGAATGTATAACAGCTGAAGATACAATAGTCTTTGGATCCAACACGGATGGTTCTGGGAGTCTCATATCCAGGCGCTCTGAAGCCAAAGGTTGGATTGGAGAAGGAGCCAAAACAGGTTGAGTGGTACTAGTAAAGGTCACCGGACCCAATGGAGTAGGAGCCGGGAGAACTCCCATCTGAATTTGTGCCGAGATAAATTTCCTCATCATACTATCCACACCTGCTTCTTTCACACTCCTAGAAGACCAAGAACAAAGAGGCCACTGAAAGGGTCCTAGAATAATGACATCTCTCTAAAAGTGTGAGAGATGATGCATAACATGTCCTAGTGAGCTTTTTCGGCTCTGAGTGTGTTGGTAGGTTTGAGACTCTAACCACTGACTTTATACCACTCTACTATAGATGTTCAGCCCTTACGGTGTATAGAAGGTGCCCTTAGGCTATGGAAGCTGGATGATTGTCATATCCTGGGCAGGATACAAGCCATACATCTACCGATGAACATCAACAAATATTTATCTTTAATAACAAACTTATTTTTGAGTACTGTTATGATTACTGGAACTTTTTAATCATTTATTTTTAAGCAAGAAGAATTGATACCTAATATTGTCTTTGTGTATGCTAGCAGAAGAAACATAATACTTTGGACATGTTATTAAACAAAGCATAAATCACCAGACAAAATGGAAGCTATGGTAAAAAGGAATCTAGGCCTCAGAATATGCTGATATGGATGTTGTATTTAGGAGTGGTGAAATACTATTACAAGATTTTACCAAACAATCATTTTGTTTTCTCTGAGATGGAGTAACCATGGGCTGAGAATATTTATGAACAGAGTATGAGGGTACATGTGAGACGGTTCCCTTGCAAAAATGATTGTACTAATTGTGTTAGTTGCTGTTTTGCATGAAGATCTGTATACATGTTTTAAGACTACTTGTGTACTAGAGTTAATGTTTTTTTATATTACTGTGCGGATACAGCTTGTGCGTTTCAAATTAGATATAGTAGCATGTCTGCAGTATATGGTGCTGTTTCCATGAGCACCTTTCCATGACAATGAATAGAAGAGAAAACAGCAACCTAGTAATGCTGATAGCCTGTCATGTTTACCATGTGACAGAACAAAGCACTGCTGATCCCTTGCATATGTATTTTAATATAGTAGAGTAACAATTGCCTGAGACAAATACCCTTACCCAAAGTCATACCAGAAATGCTCCACTGCTGCCCAAGATGTGAGACAGTGTTATAAAAGGATGGTTCAAAGAACATGATTCATTCTTAGCTGCAAATGCAAGGTACAAATGACAGCAGGCAGCATGATAAGGGACTCATTTGTGGTTTCACTGCAACAATTCCTTCCAATCTATGAAATGGAATTTTAGACATTATCCAGAAGGAACATTTTAGAACTGTAAAAATGAAGACTGCGGTTCTTATCTTCATATAATAGCCAGGTAGAGGCAAGCTTATTGTATATTTAATAAAAGCCCCTAATAGGTTATTAAATAGTCCATATATATCACCTTAGGCACCTCTGGGAATGGCCAATAACAAGACAGCAATGCAGTTACATTGCTTTTGTTGGTACATTTAGGAGACTGCATTTCTAAACTGTTGCTAATGCACTGTCCAAATGGTCTGAGAAGACTCTATCACCTTCAGGAAGACTATTGCATTGTTACAGACAATATCTGTAATAACTGACTTGCTAGAACAGTTTTGCAGTCATGGAAGTCTGTAGTTCACATCTGTTAAATACAAAACTATTAGTAAACACTAAAAGAAAAACTTAACCAAGCTACAGTTTTCATTGTGTGATACCTTCAATCTCCTGTAATAGAGACCCCATATGCAAATGACACCTTAAGGAAATCAAGTGTTTCAGCTACATGGCTTCTGAATGTCCATAACTTTTTACTTTTTCTTTTTAAGTCTTTATGGATACATTCATTTACAAAGCAAAGCAGCATTAAGCTTTTTGCATATTCTTTCCATCATGTGGCTACAAATAGGTTATCAGAAATCTTTACGCAGACATTTAAGAAAGTTATTAAAGCCACAAAGCCTGATCTTAAGGCACTATAACACAAGAAATACAACCTCCTCCTTTGCTATCAAAACATACAACAAACAACATGATGCCAGCACTGATATCCCTAAATAAGAATATGAGGTTCTATCTAGGCTTAATAAATCAAATCCATATATTACTGAACACTGATGTTATTACCATATACCACTGTAGACACATGACTAGATTACTATCTATGTGTGTCCCTAAGTCCCTGACTACTGGGTCAACTCTAAGGGGTGTGTTGTCAATGTGATAGTTACCAGGGATGGATGACTTCCCAAAGGATACTATTATGCATTTCTTGGCATAAATTACTGAACATTGATGTTATTACCACTGTAGACACATGATGATCAAAGACTAGATTACTATCTATGTGTGTCCCTACGTCCCTGACTACTGGGTCAACTCTAAGGGGTGTGCTAAACAAACAATATTAGAATATGAATGACAGACTGATTAAAATGACAAATGCCAAACATATGAGTACAGAATTAGTAAATGAGAGCTTAGGCAAAACGCATTACAATTATCACATCTGATATTTACAATTTATGTGGTAAATGGCACACCAACCCCATACTGCCCGCTTTTCAGCTTTGACTGTAGACCATGTTATCAAATTTGCATGGGACTGATGAACATAGTTATACCCAAATAAAAATGCTACAGTATGAATGGATGACTAAGGCTATACTTTAACCATAATGGAAAACCAACACCTACTTCTTCAAGGGTTGATTCCTAAATCCTTATCCAAACAGCCACTCCCTATGTTAATGCCATCTACAGCTCCTTTACAAATGGAGTCCCACAAATGCTATCTAGTTTGCTTAAGGAGATCCCTGCAGGAACTGAGGCTGCAGGTAAAGGATAGTACTGAGAACTAAAATTAAGATGCTATGGTGATAATTCAACTGTTATTACAAAGAAAACGTATATGTGTTGTACTGTGTGCAAAATGGTTTTAGAAACAGTACCATCTATGAACACTGATCTTGAATTAGATTCATAGGTTCATACGTGTTTCCTAGGCTAATGACCACAAGGGCTTTTTTAAGCCTAGCCATGCATCCCAAATCTCTGACAAGTTCTGATACCCTTGATAAGTGTAAGCATGGGCCTGGGAGAGGAACCATTTACAGGTTACCTGTTTGTATCAAAGACATAGGTGCCAAACCAGGGATGAATTTCCTGTTTTCCATCCAATTGTCCAAGTTGCACTTGAATTGGATTAGGGAGAAACTCTGCTTCACATGGATGGGGAGCCTGTTGCATAGACAGGGTAGTCTCTGGGATACATACCTATCTCTCCAGCAGATCCTATTTATATCACAGGCAAGGTTTAAGTCTTTAGAATGGGTAATTCTGATACTGTTTGTTTTGTGGATATGCAGGAGGTCCATCAGAGTGAGGTCTGACAATGCCCTGTATGCCAGGCATAGATAGGTTTATAGGATCATAGGTAGGTACTAGGCTATCTGCCTGAAGGCATTTATAAGCCTAGCTGGAATGTGTTGGCTTTCGCCACCCCCTTAGATTAGTTTCCTGTGCCTCTGTCCAGCAAAGCCATTGAAGTGATCCCTGGGGGAAACGTCCTGTTTCCCATCCACTCGTCAAGGTTTCTCTTGAAGAGGGTTAGCGAGAAGCTCTGCCTAATGTAGATTGGAATCTTGTTCCAGAGCATGGGAAGTCTCTGTGACAGGAATCTATCCCTCCAGCACCTCCTATTTATTGTTGTGGTGAGGTTTAGATCCCTGGAGCATGTGGCTCGAGGGGATATGGTTTTCTTTAGGTGGAGCATGTCCATCAATTCTGGGTTGGACATGGCCATGTGTGTCAGGCAGATATCACCTCTGAGTAGGTGGTATGCAACCGAGTACAGCTGGAGTTTCTTCAGTCGAGCTGCATAGGGCATCTGCTTGAGGCCAGTGATCCTCTTGGTGAGGTACTTCTGTGGTCTTTCCAGTTGTTGCAGGTGTCTTGTAAGGTTCATCCCAAATGCGGCATTGTACTCTATGATGGGTCTGATGAGTTATGCGTAGACTGGCGCCCAATGACCTCTTTTGATCTGGATGCAAACCCTTTTGTGATTAGGTGGGACACATAGAAGGATTTTCTAACCACTTTGGCAATGTGATTATCAAAGGAGAGGTTACTATCTACTTGGGTCCCCAGATCCCTTATTACATCATCTGTATTTAGGGGGCTACCACCTATGTGATAGTTTGTGGGCACTTTGTTTTTTCCAAAGAGGATGACTATGCACTTTTTGGCATTTAGCTTGAGGTCATGGTTTTGACACCAGGTATCTGTCTCAGTGAGACCCTTTTGGAGGATGTCTGTGTTAGCTGGAGAGTCAATTATAGCCCCTAGTTTGCAGTCGTCTGCGAACTTGGTCAGCCATAGTCCTCCTGTGCTTTCCTGTACCTCTGAGAAGTATATGCCAAACTAGAGGGGTCCTAGGACTGAGCCCTGGGGAAATGCCACTTGTAACTGGTTTAGAGACAGACCTAGCACCCACAACTTTTACCATGTGGGTTCTGTCCATGAGCCAGCTGGCAACCCATCTTGCGACGTAGGGGTTTATGTTCAGGCTGGTGAGCTTGTCTATAATACCTGAGTGGGGAATGGTGTTGAAGGCCTTTGCGAGGTCTAGGTAGGTTGTGTGGACCACCTTTCCCTCGTCTATAGCCTTGGTAACTGTCTCAAAGAAGTCCACCAGGTTTAGGAGGTATGATCTGCCCTTAACAAAGCTGAACTGGGTAGGGCCCAGTGTTTGGAGGTTCTCATTGTCTCTGTTAATGAGATCCATGATGATGCGCTCCATAGCTTTGCAGACCAAGCTAGTCAGGCTTATACGGCGATAGTTCCCGGGGTCCATTGTGGCTCCACCTTTGTGGAGCGGAATAACTGTTGCTGTGCACCACTCTGTGGGCACATAGCCTGTGGAGAGGCTGAGTTTAAACAGTGTGTTTGGTGAGGGGTAAGTTCATCTTTGAGCTCGTGTAGGACGCAGCCTGGGACACCATTTGGTCCCATTGATGCTGTGTTTTTGGCTTTGGAGAGGGCTGTTTTAACCTGAGTGTCTGTGATTTCAGGGGCACTACATTCTTCTGGTATAGTTATGGGCCCTTTTGGGGGTGAGAGGGGGCTGAAGTTTGCACTGAACCCGTCTGCCAGGATGTTGGCTATATCAGTCGGTTCAGTGTATTTTGTGCCATTCTGCATTAACTCTGAGCAGATCTGAGAATTGCCACTTAGATTCTTGACATAGCTAAAGAATGCCTTGTGGTTATCTTTGGAGTCCATGGCAATTTTTCTTTCAAAGCTAGCCTTGGATGATTTATGAGGGAACATAGTTTCTTGCTGATACTGATCAGGGATGTCTTCCCTTCTTGGGATTTTTCTCTTTTCTCTTTTCTGTACTAGTTTCCTCCTTCTATTGTATAACTTGCTTATGGCAGGGGTCCACCAGACTGGTTTCCTTTTCTTGGAGGAGTGAGTCTTGGTTTTGTTTGGGATAGTACGATCCATGCATTCTTGTAGGTGCCTGTAGAGTGCATTAGTAAAGGATTTTGCAGCTTGGACAGCGTTATTCTTTAGCATGGGGGCTTTGAAACTTCCCACCTCGGTCTTAAGTAACGTGAAGTTTGCTTTTGAAAAGTTTTTCACTGTGGTTTCTTTGATTGGGGGTGGTGGCGGAATGTGGATATCCCGAGTGATTAGTTTATGGTCAGATCTAACCAACGAGGGGTTGATGTCCGGTGTGGAACACCGGTCGCCCATGTTGGTGATGATCAGGTCCAATATGTTATCACTTCTGGTGGGCGTGTTGACCAGTTGATCCAGGGCGTTTGAGTTTATAAATTCTAGGAAATGTTGGGCAAGGGAATTTGTACTTGAGTAGTTCTCCCAGTTAATGTTTGGGTAATTGATATCACCCAGTATCAGGGTGTTTGGTAAGACCTTTATGTTTCCCAGTGTTTCCAGGAATGCGGAGTGGGGGTCCTGGGACATGGTGGGTGATCTGTAGCAAGCTTTAATTTGAATAGCAGTTTTGCCTGTTGTTAGTTGCACATGGATGATCTCTGAAGCATCGTGCTGTGCCACTAACCTGGAGGTGTGGGTATCCCTGATGAATATGGATACTCCCCCGCCTTTTCTATTTCGGTCCGGGTTTTGTAGCCAAAATGTATGGTATGAGTTGTAGCCTGGTAGTGCTGGGGTGCTCTCTGGAGCCTTAAACCAATTTTATGTTACTGCACATATACTGATTTTCTCCATACTGAGGAGTGCCTCGAGTGCGTGCATTTTGAGGTTTAGACTTCTGGCATTGAGTAGCATTACCCTCAGTTTTTTGTTACTTGCGCTATTTACGGCGGTGGGTTTGTCTTTTGAGCCTTGACTACAAAAGGCACTATGGGGGTGGCAAGAGCCTTGGCCAGTATTTGAAAGCCTAAGGGTGACAGGTGCAAGCCATCTCTAGCAAAGCAGCATGGCTTGTTCAGCATGTCATCCCAGGCTGACAGACACTGGATCCCCTTTGAATGACACCAGAAGTTTAGCCAATTGTTGAAATTGATAATTTTTTCTCTATACCGTGGTATCATTCTTGGTGAGGGCAGAATGCTACTCAGGATCAGGGTCATACTGGCCTAGGCTACGTGATCAGAGAGCTCCTCCATGTCTCTTTTCATGTAATCCAGGGAGGTACAGCTCAGGTCATTCACACCAACATGGACAATGACAGAGTTCTGTCTTGTCTTGTTCTGGAGTGACCTGAGTGCTTGTGTTAAGTGGCGGATCCTGGCACCCGACAGGCAGCTAACAGTAACCTTCTCCTTGTTCAGCCTAGTGAGTGGGATGTCAGTGTGCCTGACTATAGAGTCACCTATTACTAGTGTGTTGGGTATGTTATTTTGGCTTAAGGGCTGTGATTGCATGGCACACTGGTTTTGTGAAGTATGTGTTTCATGGTTTGTGTTGGGGGGGTGGAGATTGCTTGGATGTCTGCTTTGGAGGTCTCTGTTGCTTTTGCAGATTTTATTTAGAGCCTCTGAGAATGTTTTTTTGTGTATTTATGTGTTTTTTTGCCGGTGCTGGTTTCATAAGTCTGTGTGGGACTGGTGGTGTGATGCTAGTAAATTCACTTCTCCTCTTGACTGCCAGGTCCAATCTTGAGTTGCGAGAGCTTAGCCTCCAGTTTAGCTGTATAATTGCATCTCTCGCATGTATTAGTGTTTGGTGGAAGGAGGAGTGGGTTGTCTGTGTACATGAGGCAATTGTAACATTGTCTCAAAATGCCCAGATTCACCAGTTGAACCGGAGAGTACACCTGAAACTGCCCTTTAGACATGCCTGGATAGGTACAGTGAACTGCTTTACTGATTGGCTGGTAAGGTCAAATAGAGAGCCTTGTCCTTCTCTACAGTATAGGGGGTCTAGTCCTAAGGTTTATTAGTGCTTGCTATGAGTTTTGAGCAAGTGCCGGGATGAGAAGTGAATGGTTTGAATGCTTAAGTTGAAAGTTTGTCTAGTTCCAAGGGAAAAATTGAAGAGTAGACTTTGTGGAACCGGGAATAGTTATACCCTAGCTAACTGGCGCTGCCCGGCGCGCAAAACCATGCAAATGTGGGTTTTATAGCAGGGAAATGAAAGAGATAGAAACTAGCCCAAAATGGCCAATAAACCACTAATTTCTGGGCTGAAACCACTCCTCCAGGAACAGATAGGCTGCTCAAAGCTCCCTCTCTCACAGTGAACAGAGAAACTTCCTTCTATCTAAGTAAGGTATGGGCAAACACAGAAACTTGTAACACAGCCCTGAATTCAGCACTAACCTGAAAACTGGACAATACCAGCTTAGAAAGGCAGTAAAACAAGTTTTTTTTTTTTTCTCCCTTCAAAAGCCTGTGGGAGACAGACTACAGGGATAGGGCCTTGAGGCGGTCTGCATAGGACATATTACTTGCACCCTGTATTCTTTTAATGAGGAACCTCTGTTGACGTTCCAGTAGTTGGATATGCCTGGTTAGGTACATACCAAAGGGGGCATTGTACTCAATGATAGGTCTGATTAATGCCAAATACAGTGGAACAATGACTTCCTTGGACTTAGATGCCATACCTTTGTTTATAAGTTGTGCAACATAGAATGATTTCCTCACCACTGTAGACACATGATGATCAAAGGCTAGATTACTATCTATGTGTGTCCCTAAGTACCTGACTACTGGGTCAACTCCAAGGGGTGTGTTGTCAATGTGATAGTTACTAGAGATGGATGACTTCTCAAAGGATACTATTATGCATTTCTTGGCATAAATTACTGAACACTGATGTTATTACCACTGCAGACACATGACTAGATTACTATATATGTGTGTCCCTAAGTCCCTGACTACTGGGTCAACTCTAAGGGGTTTGTTGTCAATGTGACAGTTACCAGGGATGGATGACTTCCCAAAGGATACTATTATGCATTTCTTGGCATAAATTACTGAACACTGATGTTATTACCACTGTAGACACATGATGATCAAAGACTAGATTACTATCTATGTGTGTCCCTACGTCGCTGACTACTGGGTCAACTCTAAGGGGTGTGTTGGCAATGTGATAGTTACCAGGGATGGATGACTTCCCAAAGAATACTGTTATGCATTTCTTGGCATAAATTACTGAACACTGATGTTATTACCACTGTAGACACATGATAATCAAAGACTAGATTACTATCTATGTGTGTCCCTATGTCCCTGACTACTGGGTCAACTCTAAGGGGTGTGTTGTCAATGTGATAGTTACCAGGGATGGATGACTTCCCAAAGGATACTATTATGCATTTCTTGGCATAAATTACTGAACACTGATGTTATCATAATATCATCATTAGTACCACCAAGTATTTAACTGAGCATTTAGTTTTAATGGCAATTGACATTAATATCTAATTATTACTGCTTCTGTATCTGACTGTATATAATCGTTTGGATTTTTGCTACAATCAAGTATTAAAATTTAAATGTATGACATAGTTGCCTCTCAGGAAGGAAGAAGTGCAGTATACTGATGCTGCCATTGTATACTCCCAACTTCCTGCAGTCTCTTGTTTGGGCACATCATTTGTCACATCTGCAAACCAAGTAGCAGATTTCACTCAGGTTCCTCCAATTTCGTCATCATCATCATCATCGTCAACCCAAGTTTTTCCCATTTTCTACATGGGGTTGGGGTATCATGCCATCTGTCGCCATCTCCCTGGATACAGTGCCAATCTCCTCCCTTCTTTGACACTCATGCCTGACTGTCACAGGCCTTCTCTCACACAATCCATCCACCTCTTTGCTGGGTGCTCTTGTTACCTCTTGCCTTCTTCCTTTCTGTCCCAAATCCTCTTCACCAGATTGTCTTCTGCTTTTCTGCAAAAGTGCCTGAACCACCATAATCTGTACTCTTTGGCCTTCTCTACAATTGGAGCTACTTTGGCTTCTGCTCTGATGTCCTCATGTTTCTGTCTGTCCCACAGTGTGTATCGTACTACCCATTTTAGGCACTTCATCTCCATCATCTCTAGCTTCCTCAACTGCTCTGCCTTTACCTCCCAGGTTTCTATATCATACAGTAGTACTGGTCTCACCACGGTTTTGTACACCTTTCTTTTCCGTGTCCTTGGCATTCTTATGTCATATACCAGTCCTAACACTCTGTGACAGTTGGCTGCAGCCCTCTGATTCTAATCTTGACTCCTCATTCCAACTTCTCTCTTCTCAGCCACCCCCTCCCAGAAACTTGAAGCTGTTAACCTGTTGCACTATTTTCCCTTTTATCTCAATTCTCAGTTTCTTCTGATTTCTCCCATTTGCCGCCATTACAACTATCTCATCTGTACTCAATTTTATCTCATGTGCCTCCAGTTTTGCATTCCATTCCCCCATCCTTTGCTGAAGTTCTTGCTCAGAGTCTGCCTGTAATGCCACATCATCTGCATACAGCAGCTTTGTTGCTCTGTCCCCTCCTAACTGTATTCGATCATTAGTATGAGCAGCAGTGGGCTCAGAGATGAATCCTGATGCACACCCACTCCCTATGGGAACCTTCCTGTGAGACCAAACACTGTTGTATTTGAGTCATTGGGTCCTTGTACACAGCCTTCACTAATTCTACCAGTGTTTCTGGGACTTTGAACCACAGCAGGACTGCCTAAATCATATTTCCTGGGACCTTGCCATTTGCTTCTCCAATTTCTTTTTAATATTTAATATAAACACCATTTATCTCAGACATAGCGCCAAACTAGAGTACAAAGTATAAACAAATGGATGAATGGATGAATGAATGAATGAAATGCCACTTAAATGTGATTGTGAATGTTCTCACCTGGACGATGATTACACTGTGGATGTGTGTGGTTAACTCTGCAGTGATGTACTAACCACTGTATAATCTGAAGATTCTAAAGTTGCTTTACTTTTACAAATTATTATGCACTTAGGAGTCTGCTGCTGCAATTCGTATAAAGTCCCTTCCAAACTCTAACAGCAAGCCATTTCCTGAGTCATTGCCATCTTAGGAAAAATGTGGTTGCCTTTATGACCTGTCAAATAAGTTGCAAAGTCAGAGTTGCAACACTTTAATAGTTATTGATCATTTACTTACGGAAGATACTTTTTGTAGTTTCCTACCTGCTTACTAATTTCAGCTCAGTTTAGAAATAAATTCTTGTGCTTTAGCTCTACATTGGGAAGTGATATTGTACCAGCATATGGTACTATGAAAAAATAAGTCTTGCATACATGATCAGATCCTTTTTTTGATCCGTTTTCAGTAGAAAATGGCACTAAAGTAATGACTTGAAAATATTCTCATTAATATTTCTATTAACGAAGATGTTTTTATGTGTAATAAAAAGTATGTAAGTGAAACATGTTTCCTTTTTTAGTCGTTAAAACATTTAGCATTGCAAACATACACTTCTGCGTATTGCTAACACCCCCTTTGCTGTCTTGCATTAGTATGCCCCTTACCTCACTGTGTCTGTGTTCAGGTAAGTGTTGTCTAGGACACTAGCACTGAGAGGGAGGGGTAATAAGTAACATGGTGTAGCTCTCAGGAAGCAATCTACAACAACATATTCTTTGCTACGCGTTTGTTTCTGCAGAAGCTGCTGACAGAGTTTTACTCTGACATAACATGTACTACAACTTTGGGAAAACAGAATTAAGGGAGAAATGATTGTAACAGAAATGAGGACATTTTCCAGGTACAATTTAAGTATAAAGCAAAACAAAACATGTAGTGGTGCTTAAGCCAGTATCCTCCACCCTAAAAGAAGTCTACATTTCCTTTGAGAAGAAAGCCATTACATAGTTTCTACTGCACCGGACTTGGAAGGAAAGATATTTATTTGGGCTTCTGAAGCTACAGATGTAGCAGGTTCTTACACACAAAAACATTTAAGGTTTTGTGTGCATTCATTTGATAAGATACCAATCGGCTTGATCTGATCTTTTCCACTGGCTTAGACTTATTTTCCTGTAACAAAAAGGACATACTACACAGGTGCTCAGACCTGGCCATAATCAGAAGGCAAAATTAAAATATTAATGAGAAGCTACTGTTGTAAATAAAATCAATGCAGTTTTTCAACACTTGGTTCTCCAGTTTGGCTCTTAGCTGTGGTGCCTTCTGTGCATTTATTTTATTTTATTTATTTTATTTTTTTTTTTTTTGGGGGGGAGGGGGCTTTTCTACTGGCTTACTCTTCTTTTCCTGCAAACAGGAAATAAATAAGGCACAAGTGCCCAGATTTGTTCCATATGACTGCCACATATATTAAGAGCAGGCTGCATCTGTAATTTCAAAAGCCCAGACAAATGCATGTGGATATAAATAACTTGAAACAAACCTCCATGGACTATATGAAGACAGATATGTTGGGGCTCTTGGAATAAGTGTTTTAGGCATGTATGAACCTAGCCTTGAGCAGCGTTCTACTTTCACCAAAAATAATGTCACAATACAAACAAAAGATTATTGACTTCTGATTGATTAGCTTCTGGTGTCATTCTAAGTGGGTACACTCTATATATATATATATATATATATATATATATATATATATATATATATATATATATATATATATATATATATATATATATAGAGAGAGAGAGAGAGAGAGATAATAGCAGGGGATGTGGAGGGTGCAGGTAGACTTGCCCCTCCTGCAAAAAAAAAAAAGAAGTTTTCTGTTTCTTTCTTTCTTTTTTTATTGTTTTCAGGATAGACCATTTGGGTTCGATCCTTTGTGGTTTGTGTTGTAACATCCATCCATCCATCCATCCATCCACAACCTTCTTTCCAATTTTTGCACATGGTGTCAGGGTGTCACTTCTACAGTGAGAATCATCTAGAGCCAAGATTCACACCACTGGGTGGATAGCCCTGCTGCCGCTGTTCTTCTGTACCACATACTCACACCTATAGCTAATTTAGAGTGACCAGTCCACCTACCGCACATCTTTTGAATGTGGGAGGAAACTGTAGCAGGCAGAGGAAGCCCACACAAACAAAGGCTGAACATGCAGACGTTACACAGAAGGAACCCCAGCCAAGAACTGAACCAGAGAACCTCTTGCTCTGAGGCAACAATGCTGTCCGCTGCAACACAGTGTTATGACATTGTGTTGAAATGCAATTATATCTGTTTAATGATTCCAAATGGATCAGAATATTACAAACTTTCCTTTCCAATCAGGAAAAACATGAATGCTGTGAGTTATATCCTCACAGCAGCAACTACTGACATACTTGCACAGCAGTAACGGGTGCTCTGCTACTGAGGTGCTGTCTTGACGACACATTAAAAATAATTTCCTGGATAGGTGACAGCTCAGATGGCCCTTAATGATCACAAGGTATGGTACTTGCATATTAACGCAACCAGGTTGGCATACTTGGTAGAATAATGTGTTTTTGTGTTAGTATGCATAATCAGAAAGATATAAGGTGTGGTATTCAAATGCTTGTCATTATTTAGTGATTTTGTTCCACAGTGATGTGTCAGAAAACCAAAAATGGTATGAGGAACTGACTAAAAATAAGAGGCAAAAGTCTGGACAGGTGAGAGATATGTGTTGACACTGACTTAGTGGAGTGCTTTAAAAAATACGTCATTTCACCCTCTTCTGTATGTCTTACATGAACCAAGTTTGCCTCACTATTTTTGTCCAGTCCCTCCTAAAAATTTGGATTTTTGGATTAAGTCACAGAGGATAACACATAACAGATAGTAATGCCAAGATGTAGAGTTCCACACCTAGTATTTTTCAGAAAATGCATGTTATTGCACAATTTGTTTTCATTAACATTTTAAGTTAAGTAATGCTGTGTCTTTGTTGCTCATTACTTTTGACTTTGTCCCATATTCTTGAGCAAAGAAGTTAAGAACTATGTGGAAGGCCCATGCTATTATTCCTTTTCATGTGCAACAAAGGTTATGTGGCAGATGCTGTAGTTTTGAAACAACTGTTCCTAAGACGGAGAAGTTTAAATATACATGCAATTATTTATTTCTGTATGTTGGTGGGGTCACTGTCGTTTGGCAGAGCTCCATTTTCAGTAGATAACCTGGGGTGCAAAAGCAGCGGAGCTAAATCTGTGAGGTGACACTTTTTCAACATGAAGTATTACAACTTAGAAAACCTGTTTATTAATTTCCAGTAACTTAACATGCTCGATCTACAATTATTCTGATGACATCCTATCCAAAAAAATTATACTTTGCTAAATGCATACCTATTTTGTAAATGTAATTTGCATTACACATAAAAAGAAGTCAATTTCTTTACTGAAAAAAAATATATACAGTCCGATACTTTCTCAACCAAGTAGAAGCGGCCATGTAAAATACGCCAACCCAAGGGGTTTGCATTAATATGTAAGTACCCAAGACATTTATCAGACTAACGGGATTTTTTTTTTTCTTAAACAAAAATGCAAGAAACAAAATGAATTAGAATTCTTTATATAACCCATAACAGAAACAGATCTGTGACCTACGCTTTATGCCTCTCACAAGGTGTTACAAGGAACATATCTTATTAAGCAACAAAGAAATGAAGCAGTCTTTCCATATTCACCATAAAACAGGTAATACAGAACCCTCAACAACAGAAGACAACATTGTGCAAAAGAGTCAACAGCCATATTGCATAACTTCAGAGTTAATTTAACGCAAATCACTGATGTGACATTGTGGTTCCTTGTTGGAATCTCAATGTCACTGATGTGACATTGAGATTCCAACAAGGAACCATAAATGACAAGACATTCCAAGAAAGTACACTGTAATATTTCTACTACTGAAATACACATAGAAAGAGCTTACTACCATTCTATTTCCTGTATTTCATTTGCCTCTTTTACTTGAAGACAGCCATGTGCTGATCTCTAGTAAAAACCCCAAAGCTTAGTTAGAATGTCAGTTTATCAGGGAATGTGCAAGCAGTAAAGCTGCATAATGTAGCTGGGTATAAGGGTCTTGCCAGTCTGGTATCATTTAAAATTAGTGTAACAAAGATGTACAGAGCACCCTTCTTGTCTGTAGGGGATTGTCTTGAGAAAATGTCCACGTAACAATCACGGGATGTGTGTGTCTTCTTTCGGCTTTTCCCGGTTAGGGGTCGCCACAGCGGAACTCCGGTCCGCTAATGCAGTAGCTTTTTACGTACTGGCTTGCCGGGCCTAACTCACAACCTTCAACGAAGGAACGCCCATTCATGGATGTCGCCACACAGAAGACGCTCTAACTGAGAATCGAACGGGCAACGTCTAACTGTGAGGCAACAATGCTACCGCAGCACCACCACCGCAGTGATTTAACAATCACGGGATGTAATTTGTAAAAATCTCCCATGGAATTTAATGGCTTCCAGCTATCATGTGACCGCTTGTCAAACTAATCTTTGCATTTACTAATAACCAACTACATAATAAATGAGTAGGCATTTCCAAAATTATATTCAGAAAGGAAGACCACCAAGAGACAAGAAAGAAAACTGATTGGAAAAGATGTACGCCACCATACTTATCAGGGTGATATAAAATACTCCATAAGATTCAAATGAGACCCCAAAAAGGCCTTGAAAATATATTTCCAATAAAACATTTTCCCAGGACTCAGAAAAGAAATATGTATTTGCAGCACACACTGCCTGACTTAGAATCATGGATTTAAATAAACTGGATTTCTTTCAAAAGACATCTAGTAATGCAATCTATCCATGGGGGGGGGGGGGGGGGGGTGTCTCTCTTTGCAAAGGCAGACATACCACTGGTGGTTCACGTTAAAATAGTCTACAAACACATAAAACAGGAACAGTGTAACAGGACATATGAATGTTATTAAACGTATATGGCAGGCCACAGTTCCAATAATTTAATGTGTTACTAGAGAAACCAAAAACAGGATTTGAAGATTGAACAGCCAAAAACATAAAATACATATCATATCATATTATATCATATAATATATATATATATATATATATATATATATATATATATATATATATATATATACACAGGCTGATAGACCTACTTTATGTACTTAAGACAAGGAAAAGGGCTGAAATAGGGCAATATAAAGACAAAGAAATATGGGATAAATAGTTGCAAGCAATCCTGTTCATACACATAAAAAACAGGAATGAACTAAGAGAGTAGCCCTGTTTTACATCACGAGAAATAGTACAGTCTCAACCAAATGACTATTAACAAGAGGGCAAACAAATTAATTAGAATAACTTTCATACAACTAGCAAATAATACTGGAATTGATATGCAAGTCAGACATTTTCTGGAAAAAAATTCATATACACTAGAATTATAAGTTTTAGCTCTGGTGAAGTGAAGGAATGAAGCTCTGGTGAAATGAAGGGATGAAGCCTTGATTATGACCCTGATGGCGCAAGTTCAGTTAACGGTTCAAGCACTTGACAGAGCTGGCAGGAGGGAGAAGTGCATCCATCCTGGGGGGATGGAGCACACTAGATCTCTCTTGAGTTCAAGTGGAAGCCAGAACTCAGAGAAGATTGCAAGGCTGGGAGGTTTTGGTAGGTTGAAGAGATGTGGCTGCCCTAGAACCTCTACATCCTTCAGGCCACACATTATGGCTCACCCATCGTACACCGGAATTGTCAGCATGCTGCAGAAAGGGTCACGGATTATAGAAAAAGCCCTGTCAGTAGGACATGTGATGTTGTCAGTTGTTAGCTCTTCTCTGTGCCTGTCTTCCTGACTGCTAATGACGGCCTGGAGTTTGTACCATTTAAGAAAGTAGTTAGTTCCAGTCCCACTCTCAGCTATACGTCAGTATCAGGAACAAGGAAAAGAGCTATAGGAGAATTGTTAGGTAGTTGGGATAGTTAAAATAAAAAAAAAAAAAACGGAACCATAAGCTTTATATAAGTCGATCCTGAGAAGTACTCCTTTTCATGAATCTAGTCCACTCATATATTCACAAACCCACCACAACATATCAAAATACCTTGTTTACCATTGTAAACAGTGCACTTCAGCAATAAACATCTACATGGATGAGCAGTAGCCAATGCAAAACTATATGTGCCACTAACTTTAGCCATTCTCTGTCACAATACGTGACCCTCGGTTGTTTAAATCCTTAATATACACATATTATTAAATGTATTAAAAAGTATTAAAAAGGGAGAGATCTATAAAGAGTTGGATGAAATGGACCAAGCAATTATGGAAATAATACATAGAACATTTAACTGAGGATCATTCAACTCCAAATAAAAAAACACAGTCAATACCATCAGGCCCTGGGGATGCATCATTGTTAAAAGCCTGCAAGACATCCTTAAATTCTGCACAAGAAATAGGTGAAGGAGAAAGACTATCCAGAGATGAAAGTTGTAAACAGCAAAGAGGAATCAGAACTTATCAGATAATCATGAATAGCAGTATGTAAAGAAAATATAGTGAAGCAGTGTCAGTGGCTCAACAGGTACCACATTTGCCTCTGGTGCTAGAAGATCATAGGTTCATAGGTGTGTACTAGGCTAATGGCCCTGGAGCCTTTACAAGCCTAGCCCATAGGATTACCCTGGCATTGTGCCACCTGACCTTAGTTCCTAGTGCCTCTGTCGAGTAGAGCCACTGGAGTGATCCCCAGGGTGAATTTTCTATTTTTCATCCACTCATCAAGATTCCTCTTGAAGCAGGCCAGTGAGGTGCTCTGCTTGACATGTATGCGAAGTCTATTCCATAGCATGGGGAGTCTCTGGGTTATGAACCTGTCCCTCCAGCATGTTCGTGTGGTAATGAGGTTGAGGCCTCTGGAGTGTGTGGTGCAGAGAGATTGGGATTTCTTTAGAAGTAGCATTTCTAACAGAGCTGGGTCAGACATGGCTTTGTAAGTCAAGCAGAGATCTTCTCTAAGTTGGCGATATGAGAAAGAGAATAATTGGAGTTTTTTGAGTTTGTCCATATAGGACAAGTGTTTAAGGCCTAGGATCCTCTTTGTGAGGTACTTTTGCGGCCTATCCAGTTGTTGCAGGTATCTAGTGAGGTACATGCCAAATGGGGCATTGTACTCGATGATTGGACTTATGAGGGAAGAATAGAGGGAGACAATGACCTCTTTCTTCCTGGATGCAAAACCCTTAGTAATGAGATGTGCCACACACAAGAATGTTTTTTGATGCACTGAAGAGGCTATAATTTTCTAGATTAAACCGGTTTGCTTTTATTGTATTTATGGGGTCTGCCACAATAAATTCCTAATACATTTTTTCATCTTTCCCTTGTGCTGGATATTTTTTGGATTCAAGAATAGAGGGAGACAATGAACTCATTCTTCCTGGATGCAAAACCCTTAGTAATGAGATGTGCCACATAGAAGGACTTTATGACCACAGTGGCAACGTGCTGGTCAAAAGAGAGATTGCTGTCAGCCTGTGTTCCCAGATCACTTATAATGCCTTCTGTGTTCAATGGACTACCATCAACGTGGTAATTCAAGGGAACTGTTTTTTTCCCAAGGGGGATGACGACACATTTTTTGGCATAGAGCTTAAGGGCATGTTTCTGACACCAGTCGTTGGTCTCATTGAGGCCATTCTGTAGGATGCCAGCATCACTTGGAGAGTTAATAATAGCTCCCAACTTGCAATTGTCTGCGAACTTTGTCAACCAGAGTCCCTTCGTGTTGGCCTTGGACTTCAGAGAAGTAAATACCAAAGAGGAGAGGACCCAGGACCGAACCCTGTGGGACTCCACTCGTGACTGGTTGGCAGCCTGACTTGCTGTCAGCTACTTTCACACTGTGGGTTCTATCTGTGAGACAGTTTGCAACCACCTAGTGATATAGGGGCTGATGTCTAGCTTAATGAGTTTTTCTGTGATTCCTGAGTGAGGAATGGTATCAAAGGCCTTTGCCAGATCAAGGTAGGCTGTATGAACTACCTTGCCTTTATCCACAGCTCTGGTGACTGACTCAAAGAAGATGACCAAGTTGAGCAGGCATGATCTACCCTTCACAAAACCAAACTGTGTATGATCCAGAGTTTGGAGATTCCCTATATCCTTGTTTATTAGGTCCATGATGATGCGTTCCATAGCTTTGCATATCAGACTTGTCAGGCTAATGGGGCGATAGTTCCCGAGGTCTGTAGTTGCTCCTCCTTTGTGGAAGGGGATGACTGTAGCAGTATGCCATTCGGTAGGGACAAAGCCTGAGCTGAGGCTGTGATTGAATAGGGCACACAGGTGAGGTGCCAGTTCACTCTGTAGTTCATGTAGATCACAGCCAGGGATAATGCCATGTCCCATAGAAGTTGTATTCTTAGCCTTGGACAGTGCTTTTTTAACCTGTGCAGCAGTAATACTAGGTGCCTGGTGATCTACTGGTATTGTGATTGGTCCTTGGGGGGGGGGGGTAAAGTTATCAATTAATCTATTGGCCAGTATATTGGCAATATCTATTGGCTTGGTATAGAGTATACAGCTCAGCAAGCTCCTGCCTGGTGCCTTGCAGAGTTCTACAGCAGCAGAGAGACAAAAGAGAGACTTTGGAGTGATTAAGTATCATTTTTCTGCATTTTCTTGCTGCCTTTAGCTAATTCCGCCAAAAACGCCGATTTTCTAGAGTTTCTGTGATGTAATAAGCTTGTTTCACCTACATATTGTACTTATTTTACTGCCTGCACTTTAACAAAGTCGTTTTTGTGTTTAAATTACCTGTTTAACTGTTGTAGGCTACACACTCAAATGTGATAGCCATTTCAGTGCATTTAAAGTGTTTTTTTGATTGTATCTGCTTTATTTTCTGAAAAAAAAAAAATATATATATATATATATATATATATATATATATATATATATATATACGTGTTGTCCCACCTTTCTAAGCTACTATAGTCCAGTTTTCAGGTTAGTGCTGAATTCAGGGCTGTGTTACACGTTTCTGTGTTTGCCCATACCTTACTTGGATAGAAGGAAGTTTCTCTGTTCACTGTGAGAGAGGGAGCTTTGAGCAGCCTATCTATCCCTGGAGGAGTGGTTTCAGCCCAGAAATTAGTGGTTTATTGGCCATTTTGGGCTAATTTCTATCTCTTTAATTTCCCTGCTATAAAACCCGCATTTGCAAGGTTTTGAGCGCCGGGCAGCACCGGTTAGCTGGGGTATAACTATTCCCGGCTCCACAAAGTGTACTCTTCAATTTTTCCCTTGGAACTAGACAAACTTTCAACTTAAGCACTCAAACCATTCACTTCTCATCCCGGCACTTGCTCAAAACTCGTACCATATACTGTAGAGAAGGACAAGGCTCTCTATTTGAGCTTACCAGCCAATCAGTAAAACAGTTCACTGTACCTATCCAGGCATGTCCAAAGGGCAGTTTCAGGTGTACTCTCTGGTCCAACTGGTGACTCTGGGCATTTTGAGGCAATGTTACAATTGCCTCATGTACACAGACAACCCTCTCCTCCTTCCACCAAACACTAATACATGCGAGAGATGCAATTATACAGCCAAACTGGAGGCTAAGCTCTCTCAACCCAAGACTGGACCAGGCAGTCAAGAGGAGAAGGGAATTGCTTGCATCACACCACCAGTCTCACATAGACCTATGAAACCAGCACCGGCAAAAAACACACATAAATACACAAAAACATACTCAGAGGCTCTAAATAAAAATCTGCAAAAGCAACAGAGACCTCCAAAGCATACATCCAAGCAACCTCCACCCCCAACACAAACCATGAAACACATACTTCACAAAACCAGTGTGCCATGCAGTCACAGCCCTTAAGGCAAAATAACATACCCAACACACTAGTAATACGTGACTCTATAGTTAGGCACACTGACGTCCCACTCACTAGGCTGAACAAGGAGAAGGTTACTGTTAGCTGCCTGTCGGGTGCCAGGATCCGCCACATAAGTCAAGCACTTAGGTCACTCCCGAACAAGTACAAATATGACTCTGTCATTGTCCATGTTGGTGTGAATGACCTGAGTCATACCTCCCTGGACTACATAAAAAGAGACATGGAGGAGCTCTCTGATCACGTAGCCCTGGCCGGTATGACCCTGAGTAGCATCCTGCCCTCACCAAGAATGATACCACGGTATACAGAAAAAATGATCAATTTCAACAACTGGCTAAGCTTCTGGTGTCATTCAAAGGGGATCCAGTGTCTGTCAGCCTGGGATGACATGCTCAACAAGCCACGCTGCTTTGCTAGAGATGGCTTGCATCTGTCACCCTAAGGCTTTCGAATACTGGCCAAGGCTCTTGCCACTCCCATAGTGCCTTTTTCAGGCAAGGCTCAAAAGACAAACCCACCACCGTAAATAGCACAAGTAAAAAACTGAGAGTAATGCTACTCAATGCCAGAAGTCCAAACCTCAAAATGCACGCACTCGAGGCACTCCTCAGTATGGAGAAAATCGATATATGTGTAGTAACAAAAACCTGATTTAAGGCTCCAGAGAGCACCCCAGCACTACCAGGCTACAACTCATACCATACATTTTGGCCACAAAACCCAGACCGAAATACAAAAGGTGGGGGAGTATCCATATTCATCAAAAATACCCACACCTCCAGGTTAGTGGCACAGCACGATGCTTCAGAGATCATCCACATGCAACTAACAATGGGCAAGACTGCTACTCAAATTATAGCTTGCTACAGATCACCCACCATGTCCCAGAACCTCCACTCTGCATTCCTGGAAACACTGGGAAACATAAAGATCCTACCAAACACCCTGATATTGGGTGATTTCAATTACCCAAACATTAACTGGGAGAACTACTCAAGTACAAACTCCCTTGCCCAACATTTCCTAGAATTTATAAACTCAAACGCCCTGGATCAATTGGTCAACACCCCCACCAGAGGTGACAACATATTGGACCTGGTCATCACCAACATGGGCGACCGGTGTTCCATACCGGAAGTCAACCCCTCATTGGTTAGATCTGACCATAAACTAATCACTCTGGATATCCACATTTCGCCACCACCCCCGGTCAAAGAAACCACCGTGAAAAACTTTTCAAAAGCAAACTTCACATTACTTAAGACCGAGGGGGGAAGTTTCAAAGCCCCCATGCTAAAGGATAACGCTGTCCAAGCTGCAAAATCCTTTACTAATGCACTCTATGGGCACCTACAAGAATGCATGGATTGTGCTATCCCAAACAAAACCAAGACTCACTCCTCCAAGAAAAGGAAACCAGTCTGGTGGACCCCTGCCATAAGCAAGCTATACAATAGAAGGAGGAAACTAGTACAGAAAAGAGTAAAATCCCAGGAAGGGAAGGCATCCCTGATCAGTATCAGCAAGAAACTACGTTCCCTCATAAAATCATCCAAGGCTAGCTTCGAAAGAAAAATTGCCATGGACTCCAAAGATAACCACAAGGCATTCTTTAGCTATGTCAAGAATCTAAGTGGCAATTCTCAGATCTGCTCGGAGTTATTGCAGAATGGCACAAAATACACTGAACCAACCGATATAGCCAACATCCTGGCAGACAGGTTCAGTGCAAACTTCACCTCCCTCTCACCCTCAAAAGGGCCCATAACTATACCAGAGGAATGTAGTGCCCCTGAAATCACAGACACTCAGGTTAAAACAGCCCTCTCCAAAGTCAAAAACACAGCATCAATGGGACCGGACGGTGTCCCAGGCTGCTTCCTACATGAGCTCAAAGATGAACTAACCCCTCACCTAAACACACTGTTTAAACTCAGCCTCTCCACAGACTATGTGCCCACAGAGTGGTGCACAGCGGCGGTTATTCCGCACCACAAAGGTGGAGCCACAACGGACCCCGGGAACTATCACCCTATAAGCCTGACTAGCTTGGTCTGCAAAGCTATGGAGTGCATCATCATGGACCTCATTAACAGCGACATTGGGAACCTCTAAACACTGGACCCTACCCAGTTCAGTTTTGTTAAGGGCAGATCATGCCTCCTAAACCTGGAGGAGTTCTTTGAGACAGTTACCAAGGCTATAGATGAGAGAAAGGTGGTCTACACAGCCTACCTAGACCTTGCAAAGGCCTTCGACACCATTCCCCACTTAGGTATTATAGACAAGCTCACCAGCCTGAACATAAACCCCTACGTCACGAGATGGGTTTCCAACTGGCTCACAGACAGAACCCACATGGTAAGAGTTGCGGGAGCTACGACCGACTCTAAACAAGTTACAAGTGGTGTTCCCTATGGCTCAGTCCTAGGACCCCTCCTGTTCGGCATGTACTTCTCAGAGGTACAGGCAAGCACAGGAGGACTATGGCTAATCAAGTTTGCAGACGACTGCAAACTAGGGGCTATAATTAACTCTCCTGCTGACACAGACATCCTCCAAAAGGGTCTCACTGAGACAGATAGCTGCTGTCAAAGCCATAGCCTCAAGCTAAATGCCAAAAAGTGCATAGTCATCCCCTTTGGAAAAAAACAAAGTACCCACAAACTATCACATTGGTGGTAGCCCCCTAAATACAGAAAACATAATAAGGGATCTGGAGACCCAAGTAGATAGTAACCTCTCCTTTGATAATCACATTGCCAAAGTGGTTAGAAAATCCTTCTATGTGGCCCACCTAATCACAAAAGAGTTTGCATTCAGATCGAAAGAGGTCATTGGGCCCCTCTATGCATCACTCATCAGACCCATCATAGAGTACAATGCCCCATTTGGGAAGTACCTTACAAGACACCTGCAACAACTGGAAAGACCACAAAAGTACCTCACCAAGAGGATCACTGGCCTCAAGAAGATGCCCTATGCAGCTCGACTGAAGAAATTCCAGCTATACTCGGTTGCATACTGCCTACTCAGAGGTGATCTCTGCCTGACATACAAGGCCATGTCCAACCCAGAATTGATGGACATGCCCACCTAAAGAAAACCATATCCCCTCGAGCCACACGCTCTAGGGATCTAAACCTCACCACAACAATAAATTGGACGTGCTGGAGGGATAGATTCCTGTCCCAGGGACTTCCCATGCTCTGGAACAAGATTCCAATCTACATTAGGCAGAGCTCCTCGCTAACCCTCTTCAAGAGAAACCTTGACGAGTGGATGGGAAACAGAAAGTTTACCCCAGGGATCACTTCAATGGCTCTGCTGGACAGAGGCACAGGGAACTAATCTAAGGGGGTGGCGAAAGCCAACACATTCTGGCTAGGCTTATAAATGCCTTCTGGCAGATAGCTTAGTACCTACCTATGAACCTATAGGAGGTACCATTGTGCAGTAGCTCAGAGCAAATGTGGGTATTGCGGTGGAGATTCTATACATAACTATAGAAGGCCTTGTGGTTGTCTTTACTACTGCTGCAGATCAGATCAGAAGGTTATAAGTTCTATTCCCGTACCAGGTACCTGGATTAATTTTCAAATACTGATACTCCAGTGCAGCATAAGGGGGGGGGGGTGCTGCACTCATTAGTGTGCCATCTATCAGATTCTACATTAAAATGAGGTCACACCTTCCTAAGATGGTGGTAGTTCAGGTGGATATAAAAGATACCATGGCACTTATAGAAAATAAGATTAGAGGAAGTTTCCCTGTTCTTCGGCCAAAGTTCCTCTAATCAGTATGAATTCCACCTTGACTCTCCCCTGAAAAGATTACACTGGCCTAACGGGACTAAGTCAGTCAACAAAGAGTAAAATAAAATAAAAAATATTACACACCTCTGCGCCATCAGTAGCATACAATGAGGACATATATGGAATTGTATACTCAGCAGTGTTAAGAACCAATAGGTGAAAAAATGCCTTTTTACCTGTTGTAAAGAACTATTATCTTTTGTGGGTCTGCCAAAGTTTTTTCTTACATGATATAAATAATTCACATTCCTTTTGATATGGTGTGGAGTGATTATCCTGTTCTATACACAGACAATTTTCCTGTAACTGCAGCAACAATGTAACATGGTTAGAAAACCCACTATCACCTTTTTTTTGCAGGAAGCGGCCATTATATTCAAAGAAGTGAAAACAAAATCAATCTCAGCTTCATACAGTCCTTTACAAGGAGTTGAACCTGGGGACGTAACAACAATATAGTTATTTTGACAGACAAGGCTTTAAAATAGTCATTCAATGACTTTCTGTAATCACAATTAAAATCCTACTCCGAAAACTACAAGCTTTATAGAAATTACACACTTTATAATGTACCAGAGAATATCACACCTGGTAGAAAAGTCAACAGTTATATGGGTATTAATGACCTTATGTACAGCATAAGAAGAATCCTTACAGACCACATATATCAGGCTTACTACTTTAACTGTTCCCCAGTTCAAAACATCCATACAGAACTCCCAACAAATGAATTTTGAACAAATGCCTAAGCCAAAGGAATAATACCATTTACCACTATGGAATTCTTCCAAGCACAACCTAAACATCTCAGAAACAGGTATCTTGAAAACATACAACACCTGCATATAAAGTACATGTCCACAAAGTAACAGTCTGATATCTAATGCATTGCTTCATGACATCAATGTTTTTTTGTGTTACACATTTGTAATCCAGTAAGCCCACAGGGCACAACAGGCCTTTTTTAGGGATGACCCAATAGCACTGCCACACAAGAGGCAAATGGAGGTAGAAGGAATCAAACCCTGTCCATTGACTACAGGAAGCGGCTCATTAACAGTGCAGAGCCTTAATCCTCTGCAGTAGCTTCTGGACTGCCATACACGAACAAATAACAGATGTAGACCTATGATTTTGCTTGTGTTTCTTACACGTTTGCTTATTTATTATCTCTCTTGCCTCTTGTGTGGGGTAGAGTAACTAAAGCATCCTCACAGGGTCCTCAGACATCAATACCTCCCTAATCTGAAAGGGTAGTAGTTGAAAGTTGAAGGGTTTCACATGAAGACTTAGGTGGAGGATCTATAATTACAACATAGAACAATCTGGCTGAAAATATTCCTAATGATGGTATCTAGTTCAAAGTGGTTTGCACTGCCAATAAAATGTCCTGTTAGACTGCATAGGGTGCAAGTACACATTCAATAACCTTTGGCCAAATGACCCAAAATATTGCAAACATAACACTTTAAGGGTTGATCTGATACCTCAAAATACCTTTATACCCCTTTACTTCAATAAAGTTGTCTAAATGTTGACAAAAGTCATTAACAAGGCCTAGTTCCGCATCCAGTTCCCACCTCCCATTTCAAATGCAGTATTTAAATCGTAATTTGGAAACAAAGAGAACTGATTTGCAGAAGGACTGCATAATGTCTATTACATCAAACATATCACTATTAACAAAACATAAAATGATGTGCTTTTAGCAGAAAAAGTATAATCACAAACATCTGCAAGGTGTCATGGAGACATATACATATGTTTCTCGGAGAACATTCAAGTATACAATATCATTATTAGATCCAAATTCAACATCTGCAAAAATGTTCGGTTCAGTTGTTTGCTATGGCTTTTACAAACTCAACAGAAATTTGAAAAAGATGCAATATCTGTAGCTATATAAAATACTTATTAGACTTAAAGTACTGTCAGAAATAGAAAGCCTCACTGTTACAACATGTTGGCAGAATATAACAGGCTTGGGCCAGTTGGTTCTTGTCCTCCATCACAATCTGCATTTATATGTATAGCAGATATTAATTAGAATAATGGCAGGTGGCAAACAGACATGCCCTGATGGTCAGTTGATACATAGGATCCTCTGAAAATGTTAATTTTGGCTTAGCCAGTCCATCCAACCATCCACCTATAATTCCCTCTTCCTCCCATTTGTGCACATGGGTCAAGGTGTCACATTAACAGCGACCATTATCTAGAAGCAATAATCTTTCTGAATTACAAAAGTATGTTCATCATGTGGCTTCTTTACAAAATAGGACAATGACTCATTTGATGTACACATGTTGATGGAACAGGTAAACAGAGTTCTTACACAGCGTTTTTTTTTTTTAGTTTATAAAGTAGCATGCTACTATGTTTGTTTGTGTCTTTCGGCTTTTCCCGGTTAGGGGTCGCCACAGCGGAATTTCGGTCCGCTAATGATTGGTAGTGGATTTTTACATACCGTGTTACCAGCCCTGACGCACATCCTTCAACGAAGGCACGCCCCATTCACGTATGCCTCCACACAGAAGACACTCTAGCTGAGAATCGAACGGGACAACGTCTTGCTATGAGGTGACAACGCTACCGCAGCACCACCACCGCAGTACCTATACAGATTAAAAAAAACAAATGCTGAGTAGAAACTTTGGGGTGTTTTAATTCTGTATGAACCTGGAGATAAATAATATCAACAAGATAGTAAAAACTGAACAATTTTCCTTAGTAAGATCACTGGGGTAACAACCATGACTATGGTAGCTTTAAGTACATCCATAAAATTGCAAAGTAAAGGAAGAAGAGCACCAAAGTCTAGGTTAAGGTACTGATGGCATCTTTGCAAGGCAAATCCTCATGTATCACTTTGTGATTTGTTTTGGTGTACTGGAGAGTAATTTCAAACAGAATAAGCTAACTCAAGCCAACTTGTATTGCTTTAATTTACAGAACTGATAGTTCTTAATTCAAACTAATGACTATGTATAAATGCCTGTTAAGTTATGTGACGACTGGGGAGAGATGGGCGAAGGCTGCCAGCCTAGTCAAATAGAATTTAATATATAATTCTATCAGCTGTATAAATAAATGTAGAATACAGGCTTGTGTTTTTAAATGTAAGAAAACACTGTGAAATGTGGAACTGCAAAATATGTGACAACATTGCAGTCTACTGGCCAAGTGAAGCATATTGTATCCTTTCATGTTAGAATTTGGCCTGAGGGCGGCTGGATGAAGATTTCATGCCTATTGTTTTAAGGCTAAAGTTTATGACTAGAATTTAGATGTGGAAGGTGCTTTATTGCTTTAGTTTCTGTTAGTATATACATGTGAAATGTCTTCTATTGTTGTAAATTTCTGTGCAGGTGTTAGATTGCTAAATAATGCAGTTTGTGGCCTGAGAACTCAGACCAGGTGTTAAGATGATGCAATATGAATACTGGGAAAATCTAAGTGTCATAAATGTAATTTTGGGAGGGCCTTAGAGACATGTTTGTTAGTAATGTTTAAATACTATTTCTCACAAGAGACCTGAAGCATTTTGATCTGGACATCTAACTTATCAGCACTCTGCTTATGCTCACATGTAAGTTTGTAGCACTGTGATATCTTGTAGGAATAGTTAAAGGTAGTAAAGATTAATTATGTATTTTTCTTTGAAACCAGACCTGTCCTACTGTATTATTTTAAGTTTCTGTGTGATCTGTGAACTCTTAGATATCTCTGTGTTTTAGTAGTTTTGTCTTGTGTTTTAATTATTTATTATTAAATATTTTTAAAACCTTCTACCTGTGGCTGCTTTGTGTAGAGATGAAGTATGCTTTAGAGTGCATTATATATTTATAGAGTTTACTGTCTAAGCCCTTCCAATAAGCCTTAAGACTGATTAGTCACATTACCATTGGATATTAATATTGCACAGTAATAATTGGACACCCTTCTAAGAGCTTTTTAGTAGCTGATATTATTAACTGGGTGGTGGCAGTAATTACTACCGTATAGTCTGGGTAAAGGGGCACAGCTGAAGAATCCGTGTCAGCCTTTCCCAGGAGTGTCTGTGAAGTTGTATAAATACTTATCTCAAAGTGTGTGTGTGTTGTGTCAGCTACTTGGGCAGGGACACGAAGCGCTGGTTGGACAGAGAGGGTACTGGAGATCCTAGCTTGCCCAGTTAGGCTGAGACCTGGACCCTATAGCTGTGCCAGTGGGGAGTCTTATTGGGGACCTGGTGAGCAAGGGGCAACTAGCCCCAGACAGACTGTGATCTCTGTGTGCACTTAAGGGAAATTGTAGTTTACTGTGTGTATTAGTTAGCCTTTCCTCATCTAGGAGACGACCTCCCTGGTGTTAGTGGTGAGGATTGAGGCTCCTTGATTGCTGGGCCAGGGCACGGTCGTCACAAGTTATATAAATGCATCACATTTAAACAGATATTTCTTGGGGTTATTCAAACATAAAAGCTATGCTCTGCCTATCCACAGTGTTGAACTGATATGCTGTAATCAAGGTATAAACTGTTCCTTCCGGCTGTGCTCTAAAGTTATGAAACCTGCAAAGCATGCTTTACCTGATGATCTACAGCACAGAATGTGTACATGTAGTAATCCAGGAATGAAGTGTTCCTTCTGCAGTTCATATTTGTGCTGACATTATTCAGTACATTTCAAGGACTGCTGAGTATGTCAACTGCCTCTGACTGAAGGGTGTGTTCTAAACGAGTGCCAGTACTGCTTAGTGAATAATGATAGCAAAATGAAAACAATCTGCATCCTGCTTTCACTGGGATATGTCCTGCAACCTCCACTTACATGTGTAGCTCTGTGAAAATTATAATCAATCAAAAAGTTAACTTGAAATCATGCTTGGGGCATTTCACAGAATAAAAACATATATAGCTCTAGTAGGTCTTTAGGTGCCTGTACATGGGTGTCCACACATCAAGAAAGTGGAGTGAAATTAAAAGCATAAAGTGGCCAATGCATCAATTCACAAAAGGCTGATCTTACTAAAAGCTATGGCAGTGTTATTTACTGGGTGGGGTATGTAGGTTGATCTTGTACCACTTAAAAAAGGTTGCCTTACTCTTTTTCATACACTGTAACCTATAGTCATTACCCTGTCTTCTAAAAACCTACAAAAATTTCATAATTTCATGATGAGTCTGCCCAGTTAACAAATGAACAAAATAAAAACATATAAAACATGTAAGTAGAAGGCATCTCCAGATTCATTAACTCCTACACTAAGTGTACATCGGTCTGAGTGAACAGAAGTCACACCTTCCTCCTCCTAATTTTAGTTTTCCCACAGACTTTCTTGCAGCCTTAAATATCGGGAACAATTCATAAAGGTTACCACAAGATGTAGACTATGTGTACATTTAGTGTAATTTTTCTGAGTGACTAGAAAACACAAGTAATGTGGTAGGGATGTTCTTGAATACTGAACGTGTACACAGTGTACACTTAGTGTAAGGGTTAGTGAATCTGGCCTTATCTTAAGACATAAGGGAAAAGGAGAATGCTCCAAAAAGCAACACAGCTCAAACAGGAGTGCAGTTAAGAATGCAAGTTGATATATATATGCATACATTGATTCTCCACTTTAATTTTGAAATGAATGATACTTTCCTTACATTTTTTCAGACATAATGTACAGCCAGCATAAAAAAGAAGTTATGTTCTTACCATAACGTTCCATGTGAGTTGTTCATCTTGCCTTTGTTCTTACACACGGGTTCGGAGCCGATCCCTCGGCTCCGAGTCGGCCACATTCTAAGCTCTGCGTCTAAGAGAAGCTCGAGGCACAGTCCCTATCCCATGATCCTGTCCTGCTAACCCTCGGATCTAGTTTGCTATGAAAACCAGACAACAGAAGACATACCCGCCTACCCATGCATACGTATCAATACACAAATACAGGTATATACCCAAAATATAAGGACAGATATGCGCATATACATTATACATGTCCAAATATGAACGCATACATAGATACAGGCAGTCCAAAGGGACCATGAGAAAAGACAACCAGCCACCAGTCGTACCTATTCTTCCAGAACACAGAGGGGGAGGAGGGCGGTAATGTAAGAACAAAGGCGAGATGAACAACTCACATGGAACGTTATGGTAAGAACATAACTTCTTTATGTGAAGTTGTTCAATCTCGCCGTTTGTTCTTACACACGGGTAGCGTCCCTAGCACCCTAAACCCCGGGTGGCTCACGGGAGAACATTCCTGAGAACAGTGGAGCCAAAGGAAGCCCTGTCCCTGGAGGCCCTGTCCACTTTGTAATGATTAATAAAGGTATGAGGTTTGGCCCAGGTAGCCGCTGCACAAATGGTATCTATCGGTAAGCGAGCAGCATGGGCTAAGGAAGTAGAAACAGCTCTAGTAGAATGAGCTTTAGCTTTGAGCGGAATAGACTGATTGGAAGATGAATAAACAAAGTTTATGCAGTCCGAAAGCCATTTGGATAACGTGATCTTTGTTACTGGAAGTCCTTTCTTATTATCTGCATGAGAAACAAAAAGTTGATCCGATTTCTTGAATTCTTTTGTTCTGTCCAGATAAAATCTCAGCTGTCTGTGCACGTCCAATTTGTGTAACATGTATTCCAATTTATTGGTATGGTGTCTGAAAAAGGTAGGTAGTTCTATGGACTGGTTAAGATTAGATTCTGAGCAGACTTTTGGTAGAAAGGACGGATTAGTACGTAAGGTGACCCTGTCCAGGTGAAAGATCAGATACGGGAGTCTAATTGATAGTGCCTGCAGCTCTGAGACTCTGCAAGCTGAAGTGATTGCAACAAGAAACAGGGTTTTCCAGGAAAGAAATTTAAGTGGGCATGACGAAGCTGGTTCAAAGGGTGACAACATGAGTTGGGATAGCACCAGATTTAAATTCCAAGGAAAAACCGGACTTCGAATGGGTGGTCGGAGATGATAAGTTCCTTTCATGAAAGCTCTACAAAGTCTGTGAGACATAATTGTAGCGCCCCTTTCACCCACATGAAAATAAGATATGGCAGGCAGCTGTACCCTTATGGTGGATGTCGAAGCCCCTTGATGAAAAAGAGTACATAGAAAATCTAGAACCTTATGAATAGGAGCAACCAAGGGATCTATACCTTGTTTGGAAGCCCAACACACGAAACGTTTCCACTTGCTCTTGTACAATTTTCTAGTGGAGGTTTTGTGGGAAGAAATCAAAATATGTTGTACTGCTGGAGACAAAAGATCTGACCTGGCTAAGCTGGGAAGTGGAGCAGCCATGCTGTCAATTTGAGGGACGAAAGAGAAGGGTGAAGAACTCCTGATGAATGGGTCAGAAGGTCTGGCACTGGGTCCAGAGTCCAAGGTTCTTCTATTTGGTGAGCTTGGAGGAAGGGGAACCAGATTTGTCGAGGCCAGAATGGTGCTATCAAGATGATCGTCCTTTCCAGACCTTTGGCTTTCTGTAGAAATTTCGAGATTAGTGGAACAGGAGGGAAGGCATATAGGAGACCCGGGGGCCAATCGTGCACAAGTGCGTCCCTGGGGGCGCCCCCCGGAGGGGGAAGTAGGGCGAAATAGCTTCTGCATTTTGTATTCAAGGGGGATGCAAAAAGGTTGCAGCAAGGCTGGCCCCATCTGCGGAAAATCCTTTCCGCTACTTGATTTTTGAGGGACCACTCGTGAGGCAACAGGATGGCTCTGCTCAATCTGTCCGCTATTACGTTGGATGTCCCCGGGATGTGCGTTACTATGAGAAAGCATCCGGTGGACACAGCCCATTGCCAGATTCTCAGGGCCTCTCTGCATAAGGGGTAAGACCTGGTTCCTCCTTGTTTGTTTATGTACCAGACCACCGACATGTTGTCTGTTTGAATTGCAACTGTTCCCAGAGGTAAGTAGTCGTGAAAGTGTTGCAACGCCAGGAACACTGCTCTCAACTCCAGGACATTGATAAGCAGACTGTACTCCATTTTCGACCACTCGCCTTGAACTGTTCTTCCCTGAAAAAGTCCCCCCCACCCTATCCGGAATCCTAGTCATCTCAAGTGGGACGCCACTACTGCCATGCACTTGGTGAACACCCTGGGGGCTGAGGTGAGGCCAAAGGGCAGAGCTTGAAACTGAAAATGACTGGCTCCCAGCCGGAAGTGCAGGTGATCTCTGGATGGCCTGGCCATTTTTATGTGGTAGTACGCATCCTTGAGATCTATAGAGCACATCCAATCGTTTGTTTGAAGAAATGGAAGGATCGATTGTAGCGTGACCATCTGGAATTTCTCCTTCTTCACGAAGGTATTGAGTTTGCTGAAGTCCAGTATCGGCCTCCAGTCCCCTGTTTTCTTTGGAACTAAAAAGAATCTTGAGTAAGTTCCGGATCCTATTTGGTCCGCCGGGACTGGCTGTATGACTCTTTTTTCTAACAGCCTTTGTATTTCTATGGCTGCCTGATCTCGCAGAGCGGGTGGAACATCTGGGAATCTTTTTTGGGTGGGAGGATTGTTTAAGAGAGGGATGTTGTATCCTCTGGTTATTATGCTTTTTACCCAGGAGTCTGAAGTGAGATTTAGCCAGGCCTCTGGGTATAAAGCCAAGCGACCCCTGACTGCCTCCAGAGTAGGACAGCCGGGCCTCCCCTCAGGAGTGCTGGAAGGGCTTCCCTGGGACGTTATCCCTGTTGCCCTGGTTCTGCGGACCCCCTCTGCCGCCTGGGTGACGTCTTCCATTCCTTCCCCCTCCTCTGCCTCTGGAGGGGTTTTCACTAGGTGTGGATTGGAAAGCTCCCTGAGTCTTCCGGAACCACATTTTTCCACCTCTTTGCCCTTTGGGGTATGGTCTAGAAGGGGAGGAAAAATGGACCCCTACGGCAGACATGGTCTTTCCTTCTTGCTCACACCTAGTGAGCGTCTCCTTCACTTTGGGCCCAAACAAGGAGGAGCCATCAAAAGGGGCATTAATAAAGGACGACTTGAAGGCTTCCGCAAAGGAGCATAGGCGCATCCAGGATTGTCTCCTCAGAGTGATCGCTGAAGCTGCTGCCCTACTCGATCCTTCGGCTGCATACGAAATGAGCCGCATGGATGAGTTAACGATAGAGTTTAGGGTATTGAGCTGTGCTGTCACCTTGTCTGAGACAGCAGCATCTGTGGTACCCTGTAGAGTATCTCCCAATTCCTTGAGGAGATCTCTCTGAAGACGGATAAAATGAGTGAGGTAGTTCAGCGATCGCATGGAAAAAGTCGCTGAACTAAAAATGCACTTCCCGTACCTGTACATCGTCCTAGAGTCTTTGTTAGGAGGATGAACAGAGGAAGATGCCTCAGACATTTCTTTCTTGGTGGCCGCCGCCACCACCATAGCATCAACTGGGACTCCCTTGGTGAGATACGCTTTATCCTGGGGAGTAGTGATATACTTATTGGGTCTCCGCGGGGTTGGTTCCAAAGTGTCAGGGGACTCCCATGCCCTTCAAGCTATTAAATCCATTAACTCGTCGAAGGGCGGAGTTACCCAGGAGGTGGAAGGTTGAGCCCCAAAAGCCTTCAGCAACACCGACTCATCCTCAGTGGGGGCAAGGGACTGCTAGTCACCCCTCTGTTTGAGAATTTCCAGGATGTCGACAAACGAGACATCCTCAGAGGAGGACCGTGGGGACCCCTCTGACTCATCCAAGTCGGTGTCCGATGTCAATGATTCCTGTGGGGAATCAAGGTGCCTCCTCTTGCATAATCTCTTCCTCAGGACTTCATCAGAGGGAACATCTGGTGAAGCTTCCGAGGAGCAGGGTTCACCCTCTGGGGCTGACTGAGGCTTTGGGTCTCTACGCTTGGTGGGGACCGGCGGTGCAGAGACAGAATGCGGACCTTTCGGGGAGGGAGAAGAGGAATCTGAAGATGTGAAGGTCTTACCAGACAAAACCTTCCTCATGGCCTCGAAGGCACCGGAGCCCCAGGCTGAGGACTCCACCGATTCTGAAGAAGACGGTAGCCTCCCCGGGCCCGGAACCACGGGCTCCGATCCAGAGGACGGAGCCGAACTAATCTGTGCAGAGGCACTGAGGGGGAGAGTCAGAACCGAAACTTCGGTTCGACTCCCCCCCCCCCGGAACTGAGGCGAGACTGTTGGCTCCGAGACCCCTCGATGGGTATCGAGGGTGTCGAGGTCAGTGGAGCCGAAAGCACTAAAGAAGGCTTCGGCTCCGGGGGATCAACAATCATTAGATCCTCGACTCCCGGCTCCGATGACTCGATGGGTCTCGAAGGAGGATCTATGGATGGAACCGGAATAGCTTCAAGCTTCAAAACCAATTGGGACGAAACCGCAATTAGTTAGGATAAGGCTGTGTTCTCCATTAGCTTCTGCACCACTCGATCCACATCGGTGTCTGACAGTGCTCTGGAGGAAGGGGTCGAAGAGGTCACCGAGCGAAGGATCGATGAAGGGAGCACCTCTGACACCGGCTCCAAGACATGGACCTCGCCCCGAGGCAGCAGCTCGGTGCTCAGGTCCAAGGTCTGTGGAGCCGGCAACTGAATCTTAACAGAGGTACTTGGAGCCGATGACCTGGGCTCCGATACCTTCGAAGACTTCGACCCCTTCGAAGACTTTGACGACTGGTCTGCCTTCTCTAAAGCCTCCTGAAACTCCAGCTTCAGGAAACCCCTCTCAATCAGTTTCCTGCGTCTTTCCATCATCACTCTGCCACTAAACTAAAAGTGGCAGATGGAGCAGTCCTCCTGAAGATGGAGAGGGCCTAGACAGTAGACGCAGGAAACGTGGTTGTCTGTTATGGACATTTTCTGTCCACGTTGGCAACATTTAAAACCAGACTTGGCTTTCTCTGACATATTCTGATTAAACTAGGAAACTTCACACAGAAAATTCTGACAGAGCCCTGACAGAAAGATATTGGCCTAAGGCCTAGGAGCAGCCGCTCCCACAAATTCTTAAACACTATTGTAAACTATTTTAAACAACACACGCACTACACACACTACTACTACTAATACTAAGAAAAATCTAATTATTTTTAAGTTTTTAGAAATATATAGAAATTTTTTTTGTATATATAAAAAAGAATACTGGCCCGAGCTCTCACTCGACGATGAGACCTGTTGCAGCAGCAAACTAGATCTGAGGGTTAGCAGGAGAGGATCATGGGATAGGGACTGTGCCTCGAGCTTCTCTTAGACGCAGAGCTTGGAATGTGGCCGACTCGGAGCTGAGGGATCGGCTCCGAACCCGTGTGTAAGAACAAATGGCGAGATCGAACAACTTCACATCACTACTTTCCAAAGTTATTTTTGCCCTTTCAATACAAGACAGGTTTATGTGTTCAAAATGCCATGTGCTAAACGCTATGTTTTGCCTTCTCTCTTTCAGAATCTAGGTATGTTAAATATTTAAAGCAAATATTTGAACAGTTGCTCTTTTATTAATTCTGCCATATCAATATATTTTGAACAAAAACTGTAGGTTAAAAAAACCTTGGGCCATCTTGGAAGATTGATGTATGTAGTTAGCAGGCAATAAAAGTGGCAAAGTGAGACACTCAGCATGATATAGGAAGAAAGGTTCAGATAATTATTTTGAATGTTCTCAACACAGACATCATAACTAGAAATGCAACATATCTGAAACTATGTTAAAGTGCAGGCAATCAGACATGTTTTGCTTGCAGGAGAACAAAACATGCAGTATAGGGATAGCAAAAGCTGAATACTTCGTGGTTGTGCTAAGCAGCATTAGTAATGAAAGGGTGATCTAAATATTCATGAGAGTACGTACTATAAAAAAATGACACAGAGTTGCAGAAGCAACACCTCAGATTCAGAAACTGAGCACTTTATTATTTTACTTGAACCCTGATAAAAGAAGTATAACTTTCACAAAAATGTTTCAAGAAACATGTGTAGCAATGGGTGACTTTAACAGCAGTAGGAAGAGCAGTACAGACACCTTGAAGCAATGTGAGTTAGCAGATGTTTAAGGGGAGCTCATGTGACTACTATACATCTTACTTAGCATCATGTACCTCTTTCTCTATCTGTATACCTCTTTCTCTATATAGGTGTGTGTGTGTGTGTGTGTGTGTTTGTGTGTGCGCGCGCGCCATACCTCTTAACCTGGAATCATCAAAAATCTGGACAAAGGCCCATGAAAAGTAGGTACAAGTGGTGAAAAATCAACACTGATTAACATAAAATTTACATACAGAATTGTGGGATACCAACTTTTAAACGCAAATTGAAGAACAGACAAAATATAACCAGTATGCTAACACATGTTCCATCATCCCTAAAACCCTGAACAAGATACATTCGGTTTTGAAAAATGAGTGAATTAATGGGAGGTTGGCATAATGGTTAAGATGTTTACCTTATAAACACAAGATGCATGGTTTTATTTTCACACAGGGTGACTGACTAGACGTAAAATGGTCTCAAAGGGCAGTTAGCCTAGTTCTAATCTATGAACACTAAAACAAACAGTGAGAAGGTCACACAGAAAAAAACATCAGTAAAAACTAAATGAAAACTCTAGCAAGCTAGAACTTCCACTGAGTGACCTCTCAAACCTTTTGTATCACAGGCACATGGAATATATGCAAATGACCCCTATGAACATCAGGTGTTTCAGCTATATGGCGATTCTGAATGCCCATGACTTATTTATTTTTAAGTTGTTTCATTGAACAATTTCAGGCCAATAAAGCCAAAAAAATAAGAAGTTATGTACCTACCATAACGTTCCATGTTAGTTGTCTTCTTCTCGCCTTCTTTCTTGCTGGATGGGTTCGGAGCCGATCCTCGGCTCCGACTCGGCCAATACTAAAGCTCGAGAGCTAATTCCACCGGCTCGAGGCTCCCCTATATCCCACAATGCTAGGTGGTAACTACTCAGATCTCGTTTGATAGCTATACCAAGCAATCCTAGTCTCCATAGAATGGAGTCGGGAAACCCACCTCAAACAATCTGCGTAAAAGAAAGGCAGACCTCAGTAAAGATAGAAGAGGTGGAAGAATGTGTGGGAATGACAACTTTCAGAAGAAAAACACAAAAAGAATTCCAGTCGGTCTGTCCAGGCTTAGGGGAAGGAGGGTGGGACGCAAGAAAGAAGGTGAGAAGAAGACAACTAACATGGAACGTTATGGTAGGTACATAACCTCTTAATGTTAAGTTGTCAATCTCGCCTTCATTCTTGCTGGATGGGACCGCGTCCCTAGCACCTTATCCCGGGTGGCCTATCGGAACAGACTCTTGAGAACAGTGGAACCAAAATTGGCACGGCTTCTGGAAACCATGTCCAATTTGTAATGTGAAATGAATGTATGAGGAGAAGCCCAGGTGGCTGCTGCACAAATTGAATCTATTGGCAGCCTATCCTGAAAAGCTACGGATGTAGCTAATGCCCTAGTTGAATGAGCTCTAGGTCTTGAGGGTAGTTTTTGATGTCTGATCTCATAGATGAAGGTAATTGTAGAGGTGAGCCATCTAGAGAGGGATACTTTAGTAACTGGAAGGCCCAATTTACCTTCCGCATATGACAGAAACAATTGATCAGATTTCCTGAATTGTTTAGTCCTGTCTAAGTAATATCTAAGTTGGCGATGAACATCCAGAAAATGTAGATTTTGTTCCGACCTGTTTGAATAGTTAGGAAAAAAGACGGGGAGATCAATAATTTGGTTTAGGTTTATTTGAGAAGAAATTTTAGGCAAAAAGGATGGATTAGTACGGAGGGATACCCTGTCTTTGTGAAAAACTAAGTAAGGAGGACGACTGCACAGAGCATGGAGTTTGGATACCCTTCTCGCTGAAGTTATAGCTACCAGAAAAAGTGTCTTCCAAGAAAGCAACTTCAGAGAACATGAAGCCGCTGGCTCGAAGGGGGGAAGAATTAAAGATGCCAGAACCAAGTTCAAATCCCATTGAGGCGGGGGATCTTTGATTGGAGGTTTGAGAAGAAATACACCTCTTAAGAAGGCTTTACAGAGTTTGTGAGCCATGATGCTAGACTCTGAAACACCAACATGAAAATTTGATATGGCAGCCAATTGAACTCTAATGGTTGATGCAGAAGATCCTAAATGAAAGAGTTCTGCTAGAAAGTCTAAAATAGACTGGATAGGTGCAGTAAAGGGATCTATGTTTTTCGATGATGCCCAAAAGGAAAAGCGTTTCCATTTGCTACTATAAATCTTCCGGGTAGAAGATTTATGAGAGGCTATCAAGATATCTCGGACCGAGCGAGATATTGAGGGAAGCCTGGCTAAGGTTGGAATTGGAGAAACCACGCTGTGAGGTTTAGAGAAGACAGAGATTGGTGCAGCTGACCCGATTGGTGGGTTATCAGATCTGGTACTGGGTCCATATGCCAAGGCTGCTCCAAAAGGTAACGATGAAGAAAGGGAAACCATATCTGTCGAGGCCAGTAAGGGGCAATAAGGATCATTGTCACTCTCAAGGCGATGGCTTTCTGAATTAGTTGAGATATCAGTGGAAAGGGGGGAAAGGCATACAGAAGTCCCCGGGGCCAATCGTGGACTAGAGCGTCTCTGGTGGGATGGCCTGGTAACGGGAAGAGAGTGAAGAAGTCGTGACACTTGCTGTTTTGGGGAGTAGCAAAAAGATCGCAGCAAGGCTGGCCCCATCTTAGGAATACTTCTTCTAGAACTGATTTCTTTAGAGACCACTCGTGTGGCATGAGAATTGCTCTGCTCAATTTGTCTACAATAACGTTGGATTTCCCGGGAATATGCGTTGCTATCAGAAAACGCTGAGAAGAGATCGCCCATTGCTAAAGTCTGAGTGCCTCTCGACATAAAGGGTATGATCTGGTTCTGCCTTGTTTGTTGATGTACCACACTACGGACATGTTGTCCATTTGAATTGCAATAGTCCCAGTGGGAAGAGAGTCGTGAAGGGCTTGCAACGCTAAAAGCACTGCTCTCATCTCTAAGACGTTTATGTGCAAGTGGCACTTGAAAGGTTGCCACGTGCCCTGGACTGTCCTGCCCTGATAATGCCCCCCCCCACCCGATCAGGGAGGCGTCTGTTGTCAACGTGGTGACTGGGGGGGGAGGAATGAAGGGTCTTCCTCGGAGAAGTTGAGGTGATGTGATCCACCAAGACAGTTGATTCTTGCATGCTTGAGTTATCAATATGGTATGGGACATCGGGAGCTGTTGAAAGGACCATTGAGTAAACAGCATCCATTGGAGGATCCTCATGTGAAAGCGAGCTAAGGGGAGAAGGGGAATAGCTGTTGCCATGAGTCCTAGTACCTTCAACACCAGTCTGGCTTTGACTTTGATGCATTGTAAGAGAAGGGACACTTGGTTCCGAATGTCTGACACCCTCTGCTCTGTGAGTCTGGCTGAAAGATTCAGTGTATCTAAGGTGGCGCCTATAAAGACAATAGACTGACAAGGCGACAAGGCAGATTTTTCGAAATTTATCGAAATGCCTAGAGCTTGGCAAGATTGGATGGTGAAGTCCCTGGATAGGAGAAGCTGATGTCTGGTGGTGGCAGTAAGGAGCCAGTCGTCCAGATACGGAAACACCTGGAATCCTTGACGTCTCAAGTGAGCCGTGACCACTGCCATGCATTTGGTGAACACACGGGGGGCTGTAGTGAGACCAAAGGGCAGGGCCCTGAATTGGTAGTGACTGGCTCCCAGCCTGAAGCGGAGATATCTCCTGGAGCGTCTGTTCATTTTGATGTGGTAGTACGCGTCCTGAAGATCTATCGAGCACATCCAATTGTCCTGACCCAAGAAGGGTAGAATGGACTGTAGCGAAACCATCCGGAATTTTGTTTTTTTGACAAACTTGTTTAAGTAGCTGAGATCCAGTATGGGTCTCCAGTCCCCTGTTTTTTTTGGTACCAAAAAGAATTTGGAGTAGATTCCGGATCCTTGCTGGTCTGCCGGGACTGATTGGATAGCTCTTTTTGATAGCAGCTTTGAAATTTCTAATGCTGCTTGTTCCCTTAGACCGGGTGGAACATCTGGAAGGGATCTTTTTGGTTGGGTTGGGATGTGAGTGAAGGGAATTTTGTAACCCTCGGATATGATCGACTGTACCCATTTGTCTTGAGTAAGGGAAAGCCAGGCTTTTGGGTACAGTGATAACCTTCCCCCGACTGCCTCCAAAGGTGGACAGCCGGGCAGCCCCTCAGGGGTGCTGAAAGGGTTTGTCAGAGAACATTTCTCTGCTACCCTGGTTTTGCGGACCTCCTCTGCCTCTAGGGCGGCGTCTGTTATTATTCCCCCCTCTGCCTCTAGAGGGGAATCGGCCTTGTGCGTCAGATGAGACTCCCTGGGATTGTTTGCGGAACCACATCTTTCCTCCCCTTTGACCTTTGGGATAGGGTCTAGAAGGGGTAGAAAAACGGACTCCTATGGCAGAGAGAGTCTTACCTTCTACCTCGCACCTGGTCAATGTATCCTTCACCTGTGGACCAAACAAGGATGATCCATCAAAGGGGGAATTGGTGAAGGACACCTTGAAAGGGTCCGCAAAGTTGCATAGCCGCATCCAGGCGTGACGTCGTAAGGCAACGCCTGTGCCTGCGGCTCTACTCGCCCCATCTGCTGCATATGAGACCAGTCGCATGGAGGAGTTAACGATGGAATTTAGGGTTGCCAACTGGGAGTTCATTGTGTCTTTAAACCCCTCAGCTGTAGGATCCTTCATCAGTTCACCCATATCCTTGAGTAAATCTCTTTGGAGACGAGTGAAGTGGCATAAGTAGTTCAGCGACCGCATTGAAAAGGTCGCTGATGAGAACATCCGCTTGCCGTACCTGTCCATGGTCCTAGATTCCTTATTAGGAGGATGGACAGGAACCGAAGGATATGTATCAAAACTAAAAAGGGGTTATTAGAAATACCTAAAGGTAAATTTTAACTAACCTGCCTGAGCCGGTAGAAAAGCGCACCTCGTCAGCTATAGCGGCAAACGAGATCTGAGTAGTTACCGCCTAGCATTGTGGGATATAGGGGAGCCTCGAGCCGGTGGAATTAGCTCTCGAACTTTAGTATTGGCTGAGTCGGAGCCGAGGATCGGCTCCGAACCCATCCAGCAAGAATGAAGGCGAGATTGATAACTTAACATTGCATATTCTGGTCTTGTTATAACCTCATCAGCACAGTACTAGCAGAGTGTTTGACTAAGCATAAGAAACACAACATACTTTCTTCTTATTTAATGCAGTTATGTAAGTGATTCAACTCAGGTTTAAGTGAAAAACACTTCATTAAGACCTGGGGGTATATGCATTAAAATACAATATCCATTTATTTTATTTTCTCTCAGTAAAATTCTTGATATCCCCTCCCCTTTGTGTTACAACCACATTTTCTAGAATTAAAAATTTGAACGTGTGTTGCTCATTAGTATTCACTATATGTTTGTATAAAGAATTAGTAACAACCTGTCTTCTAATCTCTGACATATGGCTACTTATGCGTTTTTTAACATTTGATTTGTTTTTCCTATATAAAACACTGGGCAGGATACACATCTTGCCATGTAAATAAGATTACTTGTATTACAATTACCATATGCTCTAACAAAACATTCTGACTGTCTTACAGGATCTATAAAATTTTTATTTGTGTAATGAATTTACAAAAAACACATCTTCCACATCTATAGGTAACCTACATATTTATTTTTTGTAGCTAAGTTACTGGCATGTTGTTCCTTATAACATAATTTATTTTTATGGTACACAAAGCGGGAGGGGATATCAAGAATATTACTGAGAGGAAAGAAAATAAATGGATATTGTATTTTAATGCATATACCCCCCCCCCCCAGGTCTTAATGAAGTGCTTTTCACTTAAACCTGAGTTGATTCACTTACATAACTGCATTAAATAAGAATAAAGTATGCTACATAAAATATACATATATTTTCTAATAAATATTTTTATATATTTTTTATAGTTACAGTTTATATATAGTTCTTATGTATATTTTTCTGCTATATATTTTTTTCAGCTTATATTTTTCTGTTTTTATTAAATGAAAAGCTATGAGAAAGGAACTGTAATTGTATTAATTAAATGCTTTAACTAATTGATTAATTATTGAATTAACAAGTATGTATAAAACCAAGTAACAGAAGCTTATGGACATTATCACCTGAGGAAGCAGATACGCTCTGTGAAAGTACTCTGTACTTGTGTGGTTCATTTTATTTGTGAGATTAAAGAAAATTACTTCAGCTCGTTGTTCTGTGGTCGATATTTTTGGAATATTTACTGGGACTGTTATTGACTTACCAACTTGGAACTTATTCTCTTTTTTATATCCGTAAGACAAACTCCACCTGAGCAACCTGCACGCAAGTCCTTAACCTGGTCTGTGACATTAATAGAACTTGTTGGCGGGATAGATTTGTGTCCCAAAGACTCCCCATCTGTGGAATAGACTCCCTCTTCATGTCAAGCAGAATACTTCTCTTGCCCTCTTTAAGAGGAACCTGGATGACTGGATGGGAAACAGAAAATACACCCCTGGGATCCCACCTGTCTCCCTGCTGGACAGGGGAAACAGGTGCTGACTTTGACGAAACAAGGGCGAAATTCAATAGTCTAGTATCATCCTATGAACCTATAATAAATGAATGCATTAATGGCACATCAGCATGTATTTTGCAGAAATCTAAAAGAAGACACATACCATTACACAGTCTCAAAATTGCTTTGGAAAGTTATTTTTATGGGAAGATAAATCATTACATTCTGTCAACTCCAGTGTATGTCATTGCATTTAAGTAGGACTGATTTCAGCAGAGTGTCACATTATACATGTTGTAGATGTTACTTAAATCAAACCCAGGTTATCTGGCTGAACAATTCTGTTCACTGCTTCTTTCCTTGATCCTTTCAAGCACTTTAAGCTACATTAAGGGTGTAAGCCTTTTCATTCACCATGTTCACATTTGTGGCATTTTAGTTCAGTCATGCACTGATCATGCTTCTCTTTAGGATGCTAAACCTTACCTGCTACATGTTACTATCCACTGTTCACAGCATTCCATAAAAATGAAAACACACTATAGAGATACTAATCTCTGCAGCACAATTACATTTGTCTGCTCATATTTTACCACAGCTGTTGCATCCCACTTCTACTTCTGCTGCATTTTATTCCCAAAAGCATAGTATTATTCTTAAAGAGGAAGCTCCCAGAAAATTGAAATTAACGGGTTACTGTAAAAGTGACAATTTTTTCTAGCCTCCGGTCCGCTAAAGATTGGTAGTTGATTTTTACGTGCCGAGTTACCAGCCCTGACGCACAACCTTCAACGAAGGTACGCCCATTCACGCCTGTCTCCACGCAGAAGACGCTCTAGCTGAGAATCGAAACGGACAGTGGAACGATAAAAATACCGTTTGTATATTTGCTTCTTTGCTTACATGAATAATATTTCCAGACTGTACAGCAAAGAACAAACAATCCTAATTAGTATTTGTGAAGCAGGTATTCTAAAGCAAGATGTTTTACAGGTTTTACCAAAAGCCAGTAAGGTACACTAAAGCGATCACAGCCCTGTCTTTGCCTAAATAAATTCCTGACAAAGCTGTAACCTGATGATACAGAAAAGTCAGAGAGAATGATTTTTTCTAAATGTCCAGAAATGATTCAAGCACCAGGCAGGTTGTGTGTATCTATAAAGTTACCTTTTACTCCTTGAAGTCATGTCTGTTGCAGTCTAGCACTGTTTTCTTATCTTTCTCTCTTGGTTTTGTAGTACAGTTCAAATGAAACATGTTGCTGATGTTGTAGCTCCCTCTTTGCCTGCTCTGCCTTGCTCTCAGTCACCTGCACTTTCTTTCCCCTCTACTTCTTGCCTCTCTTAATACATTGTTTCTCATTTTCTATCCCTCCCCCTCTCACCCCGCCATCTCTTACTACTCTCCTTCTCTTTGTCTCTCTATTCCCCTCCTCTCCCAGGTCTTTCTCTTTCTGCCCAAGCTAAAATAATAAACATTGTCGCCATAATGGGTATTTTCAGCTATATGCCAGCAAGGAAAAACTTGCATGTGGCTAACTTATCACAAAAGTACAGCATTATTACCAAATGACAGTTTTTTTTTTAAATAATGTATTATTCAAAGAACACTATAATGTACCTTCACTGTAAAATAAGAAAGAGGATCATGCTGGTAGAATTAAAATGTTTTGTCTTTCCACATCAGAGAATGCCTCAACTGCTCAGATTTTTGCAGAATGCTCAGATTTTTATCTCATATTTCTGGCTTGTTCCTCATAATATTTGTGTGTTTTAGCAAATCATATTGAATTTGAAGCCACTAAATAAAGACATACATTTGAGTTTCAGACTTCATTTTGTTTAGAAAATGCATGCTACTTCAAACTGTTATTCTAGCAAAGTTCTAGGTTTATAATAACAATATTTAAAATATGTTCCAAACATTAAGCACCGAAGAATATGTATTATTCCCCATTACTTTGTGTAGCCCAAGTTATGGTACTTAAGTTCTAGGAAGACATCTTCTGCATACTCCGGATGGATTTTGCCATCTGCGACTCAGATGCAAGTTACCAAACCTCTACCCTAGTGCAAAGCAACCCGTTTTCTGCTGCCGCTATGCAAAGATTTTGTACTTTTCTAAACTGTTCATTTAACTTGTTATTTTAATATCAGCATGATAAATAAAATGAACAGTTTGAAACATCCAAAGAATAAGCAATAATCAACTAGTTACAGCATACTTACTGTACCATAGCTCTCAACAGAATCAGGACACTATTAAATTATTAGCACTATTATTATCTTGAGAGACATTTGAAAGAATAAGAAAATGTGAATTCACGTACAGTTTCTGAAATAAAATAAGTTATTACTGCAGATAAAACTTAAATGAAAATCTGGGAGAGTTGAACGTTATATTTACTTAAGTAAAATTGTAGATGTAATTTTGAGGATCCCGTAACAATGTGCAGTAGCAAACCCGCCCACATATTCAAAGAACACTCACACGAAGGCGTCTGTTGTGTAGGGCACACTCCCGCTAACTGTCCGGCGCATGCTTGTTATAGTTATAACTTTTAAAAATAGCAGGCGGAAGTGGCTAGTTTTTCACATTTTTTTTTTTAAGTTATTGGTGACTTTAATATCAATAAGGACCTAATGAACTAAACGAGAAACGTATCCATTTGTAGTTTAGGGAAAGGAGATACTCAAGGTCATCATAGTATAAAGATACAGTTCACAAAATCCAGCAGCAGCATGCTGCTTTACATACGGAAAACATCCCAGGGTGGGGATGCTTTGAAAAGAATGCCAATGTTGTAAAACTTTTTTAAAATAAACAGTTAACTTGTGCAAAAGATGGTGTAATATTATCACTAATGGGCCTCACAACAGGAAAAAAAGAAAAACGATTAAACTCCATTGCCAAGCTTGCGTGTGAGCATGGCTGACTACACATGTACTGTATGTTTATCACAAGTTGAAGTTTGGACAGACCTTCATTGTCTGTATTAGTAGTAGAAGACTTGTAGTGCAGTTATTTCCAATTAATCAATGGATTTCTCTGTGTGGATAATGGTAAAATCAACTACTGAACTAAATCAGACTAGTTCAGTGACGTCCTCATTGGTTGGCTGCCGCAGTGCTGGGGCTGTAAACAAGTGAAGTTTTTTTTGGAAATCTCCTGGGTCTCCGAGAGTCTAAGAGGTATTCAGGCAATGCCTCACGCTGATGTCATCACGCACACCCCTGCATGTTGATGACATCAGCTGTACTTTAAAATTGTAAATAAAATAAAAAAAAAAAAAAAAAAATCAGGAATTGAAGGGGCCACTCGGATATTTGTGGCACCCCATTATTTTGCCATCAAAACTGGTAAATTCTGAGGAATTCGGTACGGTAGAGAGGTATGGTGTGTGTGTGTGTGTGTGTGTGTGTGTGTGTGTGTGTGTGTGTGTGTGTGTGTATATATATATATATATATATATATATATATATATATATATATTTATATATATATATATGGGAACACTTCACAATGCTGAAAGATCAAATTTCATATGGACAAGACCATGATCGAACTTTCGGAATCTCGATATTGTGAATGAAGATCTACATACAGCACAGAACGAGAAATTTCCCTTTTCCTCGCTGTAGTGCAATTTCGGAGTTGGAATATTTAAGTAGCGAGGGTTTGGTGCATGGGGGTGTGTCCCCCTGCAATAATGGTGAGAAAGGTTTTTCTTTATTTTTTTTGATTTATTTTATGATGTCCAGTTTCCAAATGCTCGATCATATGGTCTCAGCCATATGAAATTCGATCATTTGGAAATTCGGCATTATAAAGTGACTCCATATATATATATATATATATGTGTGTGTGTGTGTGTGTGTCTATATACACACACACACACACACACACACACACACACACACACACACACACACACACACACACCCACACACCCCACATACATATAATTCTTAATATATATATATATATATATATATATATATATATATATATACATATATATATATATATTAATTAATATAAAATGTATGTATAATGTAGACACACACATCTACACATAAGCACACACTCACACATGTACACATACCTACGATGAAAAAAAATCCTTGTAGTGAGTTGCAATAGTTTTCCGGCCTTAGGGTATAAGATGTCTCCCCTCTTAGGGAAAAACATTATACCATAGAGAAAACTGGAACTTATTGATCAATAAAGCTTCTGGCTGACACTCCCTAAAATCAGGGAAAAGAACCTCAAACTATAGCCATTCTCAGATGGGACTTCAAAGTAATCAAGCACTTATAACTTGCTTAGAAATCGATACGGATATTCAATAGATGCACATTTTTGCCCTTAACAGAACCTCATGAGAGCTAACTCTAGTTTACATGACATAAAATTCATTATCAATTCACCTGACCTGGGGTCATATATGTATGTCATAGGCTGTTTGGCCAAGCTAAAATAGGACAGGTCTCATCTTTCACACTTGTTCTGCATATCTATTCCTATTAATAGCTAATAGGTCATAGTTTATGCGCTGTATTCCTCTCCTATGTAGCTTGCGCTGAATTGATACTGACACTTTATATACCTATTGTCACTGGCTATGCATATCCATTAGTAAGTACATCATCTTACCTGAGATGCAAAAAAAGTTGGTGCTATGTGTCATATTTAAAAAGAACAACAAATACTAATAAATACATGACAACCAGTCAAGTTATAACCCTTAAGTAGTCTATTGTTGCACTCGCAATTGCAGGCAGCCAGGACCATGCTGGAAACTATCTATCTGTCACAGTGATTGGGTGCACCTACCTTCTATCCTTTATGCTGGGTAATACATCACCCATTCCATGAAAGAATGAATATAACTATCTATCAATTACAAATGTGTGTCAAGAGAAATGAAGGGACTTTCCATGTTTGGATAAATTTATGCATTCTATGAGATTGAACCAAACAGGTTTAAATATGACTGACTCCTGTTTTTGTATGCTCCACCAAATGATAAAAGAGTTTAAAACAGGTAAATTATAAAAAGTAGGCAGCAACATGTGTGTCATAGATTATAGTTTATGTTTTGAAGACAAATGACTCCAGTAACATGACAGTCACGTGTTATATAGTCAGTTATAATCCTACCATGGGAATCAGTGAGCCTGTAGTAAGTGCATGTTGTACCTGTGCAAGCTCTATAAAGCTTTTGCAGAGTTGTCTGGGGCACGTGGAAGTAATATGACTGTATAATCCATGATAGCATACCTCAGCATTAGGTATAAACAACACATTAATTTGCCTATAACTGAGAAAAATACACATTAATTCACAGATTAGTACAGTACAAAGAAGAATTAGGTATAATATGAAGAAAGGCCCACTGCTAATAGTCAAACACACTATAACAATGCAGATGTTGCAGGCTGTAAAATTAACACAAGCTCAGCCTGCAGTGGGACGGTAATCACAAATATATCTTATATCATATCAAAGAGACTTAATCTCAATGGGTGAAACTAGGGGTAAATTATAGGAAGTGGTGAATTTGTTCAAGAAATGAAGACACCATAGCCTCAGGGAACATAACCACAGCCTGTGAAAGTCCATTACAAAAACTTAAGAGATAAGAGTCTAGTTGGGTGATTATGCTGATATATAAGGGAAAAAACACATTCTGGCTTTGAGACAAATCATCGGTTTATAGCTGTTACTGAAACTGAAGCAAATAAATAAAATAAAGTATTTAAGTGTCTAAAGCATTTTCCCCTCTCTGTCAATAAGTCAGCAAGGCTTCTTCAGATCAGTGAAAAAACAGTACAGTGACATTAAGTGCATTCATACATCCATACATACATAGAAATATTTCAAGCACGGGTATCAATGCTCTTCTAGCCTGCCAGTATACCAAAACAGTTCCTATAGTAAGCATCTCAGCTGTTCTTAAAAATATCTAAACTGGTGCTCGCTTTAATGCAATTTGGTAATGTATTCCATGCATCAGCTGCTCTCTCAGAGAACCAGCTCGTACACCTCTTATTCTTACAGAATATTCTACATAGGCTGCTGATGATTCACTACTACTTTTTGATAACCCCAAACATTCACAGAGGTAGTTGTCTCTAAATGCCCTATACACCTGCATAAGGTCTCCTCTTAAATACCTATACAAGACACTGTACACGTTCAGCTATTTTAGTCTTTCATAATAACTTAAATGTTCATATCCAGTGGATGCCCTTGGTATATTTCCATTGTATTCTTTCCAGTTTACTCATGCCTGTCCTCTTATAAGGTTTCCATATTCTTATTTCATATTCATGTTTGGGTCTAATGTAACTAACAAACAATGACTCCATCATTTCTGATATCCTTGATTTTAGAAATATTTTATACAACCTGTAGTTCTATAACTATCACTAACTAGTTGGTTGACATGATTAGAAAGACTCAAAGCTGTATCTACACATACACCTAGGTTCTTAAATGAATCTACAGTTTCAATCACTGAGTGCTGTATTAAATATTCACCTTTCAATTTATGTCTCCCAAATCTCATATGTTTAGTTTTTGAAGTATTTATCAGCATATTATTCTCCCATGCCCAAATGGTTAATTTAGCCAAGTTCTTTTGCAGACATGTTCTGTCTGTAACACATGTAATTAGTTTACCCAATTTCAAGTCATATGCATACAGACTGTAGAACACCACAGATGAAAAATATAGATCTGAAAGATACAATCTAAACAAGTATGAGCCTAGGACAGAGCCCTGTGGGACACCCTGACTGTAAGCAAGAATTTCAACTGTCCAATTGCTGTATGATAATGATACTTCCCATGTCCTATTTGTAAGCCATGCAGCTATCCATCTTAGCAAGAGTACATCAATACCTAGTTGTTCTAATTTATTGATCAGTGTTTCATGTATGACCCTATCAAATGCTGAAGTTAAATCTATATAAGTTACATCAAGGCACCATTTTTCATTCGTAGTCATTATATTGTTATAGATCATGTTACCGGTGGTAATACATCTATTTTCAGCATATGCATGCAGATATATGGTTTCAAATCTCCACCTTCCCAATTGTGACAATAACTTATCCAATATTACCTTTTCCACAACATGAAAGTAGACTTAAGGGTCTGTATGACTCTGTATTTGTCCAACTCCCCTTTCCCTTAAAGACAGGTTTAATAAGTACATGTCTCTAAACTTGAGAAATCTCTCCATATTTATACAATCTAGTAAATAAGAAGGTATAATGGTACTGTAAGTTCTTGCTGAAGTGTTCTCAGGTCATTATTTCTAATTCTGTCTCCTCCCTGTGCTTTGTTTGGATCCAATTTGCATAGTTCCTTTTCAATATAATCTAATTTGATTTCAGTATCTGAGGTTACCGGGGTGTCACTAGGACAATTTATCACCCCCTTTGTGGAGCCAAACTATTCTGCATAAGATTTTGTAAAAATATCTATAATCTGTTGTGTCTGAGAATAAATTTTAGAATCTATGTACAGTTTATCAGTTTGTATGTCTGTACTCCTTCTACGTCATATGTATGTATACATTGGTTTCTTACTATTCTTAATATCTTTATGTACATTTTCTTCAAATTTTTCTTGATCTTGTCTCACGCTGTGCTTAATTTGTTCATTCAGCTTGTTTATTTCGGTTTTCAAAGTTGTTGTTTGACCTTTTTTCCATTTTTTTATATGTTTTTGTCTCTCATCTTAATCAATTACCTTGTTCTTATGGAAATATATTCTCCTGACGTTGTGTTAATGTTCTGATGTTAAACATTTTTTTTTTTTTTTTTGCATTCAGACATTTTATCTTTCAAAACTTTCCACATTCCTTCTGCAGTTTTTCCATTGAATGCATCATTCCAATTAGTTTTATATAGTGACCGTTTTGATTCCATATAATCTGTTACTAATCTTCTGTGCATTGGTTTGGATACCAGTTTGTCAGAATTATCCAGCAACAAATTAACCTTTATAATCCCATGATCACTGAACATCAGTAGTGGTAAAACTTGACATGAAGTAACAACAATTTCTTCAGGAACACAAACAATGTCTAGCATGTTCCATTCCCTGGTAGTTTTTTTTTTTTATAATCTAAGCAATTGTTTCTGAACATATGATGTGAATAATTTCCCTATTAATGCTGTTGAATCAATAATATTTCAGTCTAGTTCTGGTAAATTTAAGTCTCCAGTCACTATTATTCTTCCCTCTTATGTTTCATGCAAGAAATGCATGAATTCCTCTAGGTCATCAGCAGTTGACTTTGGTGGTCTATACACTCTAACAACTGTTATATGTTCCAGGATTGTCTTTATTGTCACAGTTACACAATCTGTAGTGCAGGTATTAACACTGAACATGTAATAATCACAGATCTCATAACTATATTTAATCCCTATCTTAACACCTCCACCTGATTTTTGTTAGAATGTCTCTTATGGTAAAAACATTTACACCCTGACAGAACTGGTTTTCAATTATTGTTCTTTAACTAAGTTTTGCAAACAATGACATCAATCTTGTTGGAATGTAGCACATTTACCAATAAAACAGTTTTATTATTAATGCTCATAGCATTAGCAACCATCAAAGATATGAAATGTTGCTATCTGTGAACTGTAAAATCTTTTACCTGGCAAAAAATCCTGCTTTGTGTTTGTCAAATAGCGCAAAATATCTGCTGCAAAAATTCTCCTCCCCGATTTTGACAAGTACATGTTATCCTGTCTAAACACGTGCCTAAAATTAGTCTTGGATGCTCTACACATTTCCATTTTTTAAAACAGGACATTTTTTTCATACAGGTATTTACCTAATAAAATCTTTTCATTCACAGTGACAATAGGTTTTATTGAACTGAATAATAAACGTATGTAAATGACAACTGATGTCAAGAACAGAAGAAAACAAAACAACAGATTTAACAATGTTGAACAGTTAGCGTATGTAAAACGCTAGTAAATCCTTGTATACTGAAGGAAAGTTTTAAAACATAGTGTCCATTAAGACTACTAATACTGACAAATGCATTGGAGATCAAACTGAGAATATGTTGCTTCAGAAGGCAGTGTTATATATAAGCCAACAAATGCTTCTAAACCTGTGATATTAACTTTACTTAATATTTTCATCCAGGTCTTGTATGCGCCAGTCTACTTTAATTCATTAACCCAGAGTAGCATCAAAGGGCACATCTACGATTACATCCGAGCACTCCCTGAGGCGATAGCTATCCTTGTACATTACACCCGAGAGAGACTATGTTTACAAGCACAGTTTAACTCCACTACTGAAAACTAAGTTGAAAGGGTACCTGAACTTTAAGTACCTTCTCAACTTTATTTTCACAGTGGAGTTGATGATAGTTTACATAGGATTTTTTAGAGAAAATCGGCTTTCTGTGGCTGTAATCTCTGACAGCTAGCTGATTTTGTCATCATTGCGCTAAACCTTGGGGGCTGAACCTGTAAGAAATCTTTAACTGTTTGTACAGATTTTGCCTTCTCTTCCATTTTCTTCATTACTTGCTGGGCAGGAGAACCAAACAGACTGACCTTATCCATAGGAGCATCTAATAGCTTTGCTTTAACATGATCCGGCAAGACCTGTTCTTTCAACCATGCATGCCTTTTTATAACTGTGCCAGTCATGGCTGATCTAAATGAAGCCTCCAGTGCATCATAGCCACATTTTAAAGAATGGTTACTAACCTGCTGAATGTTATTCACCATTTCTAAAACATATTTCTTATCTAAGGAATCATCAGAGGACAGTTTCTTAGTTAACTGATCAAGCATAAACTCTTGGTATTGGATCATATGAAACTGACAGTTCAAAGCTCTAGCTGAGAGAGTAGCAGAGGTGTAAACTTTTTTACCCCATCTCTCTAAGGACCTGGATTCCCTTTCAGAAGGGAGAGGGTTTTTTGCTGAGGTCGAAGCTACTGCCTTAGGCCCCTGGGAGATAGTCTCAGGATCTGCAAGGGGAGCCTTGTATAGGTGGTGATGAGTGTCCGGTACCCTGTAAAACCTATCGGGCTTGGCAGGGGCTGGAGGTAAAGAATCAGGAGCAGTGCAAACATCATTAAATGCTTCATCCACAACAGGAAGAACTGGAGGTATAGCTAAGGGCCTATGTTGCGGTAAATGTAGAAAGGTCCTAAGCCTTTTTCTTGAATCAGAGAAATCTTGTCCCTGCCATTGGAATTGCTCTCTCATGGCATGTAAGGTTTCCCCAAAGGAAAATTCCTCTGGTGGAGAGGCAGAAGGAATAGATTCTTCAGCATCGGAATCTTCATAAGTAGAAAAAGGAGCCTCTGGATGGTCTGTATTGTCTGAATCATCAGAAGAATCATCTGAGGACACTGGCTCAGGGGGCTCTGCTCTAGGTCTCTTTTCTGGAGGCTGAGAGGCCCTGTCTGGGTGAGATTGGGATCCCCTTATTAAAGAGATGAGATCCTCTGCCAGAGTAAACATTTGAGAACTGGAACTGGGCCTGTGTGAGGGGGCTTAACAGGCACAGATTTAGCAGATTTGGCTGCTTTAGCCCTGGCAAAGGCCTTAATAGACATGGCTGCAGGAGGCCTAGCAGCACCACGTGCTGGGGTAGAGACATCCAAAGGGATGGTGTCCGATAATTCTAGAGGAACCACATTAATAGGCAAAACTTCAGAGGCCGATTCAACTAGGGTAGCAGGAGCCTCGGTAGTAGTCATGGATTCGGCTGAAGATTGACCCGTTTGCTCGGTTTCGGCCGAAACCGAGACACTCGCAGTTTGCTTAACCGTGGTTTCGGCCGAAACCGCGGACCGCGAGTGTCGGTCTTTTTCTTTGCATTTCTTAACAATTTGAGAAGTCGGAGGATCCGACGGCATAATGTACGCAAAATCTGAGCCGAAAAACTGTTCAGCAAACTCCGACCGACGCCTAAGCGTTCGGCGGTTGAAAGAAGCACAGGCTAAACAGGCTGCTACGTCGTGGTCTGGGCCTAAACAAGGTAAGCAGTAAGAGTGGAAATCTTTATGAGGTATTTGTTTCCCACAAGTTAAACAGTTATTCACTTTTTCTGACATCGGCTGAGGCAAGAAAGAGTCCCCAACGGGGTACTTAGCTTTTAGAAGTCTTCGAAGTAGTATTCGGTAGTAGTAATCTCTGGATCTGACCGACCGGCACTTGCGAACAGCTTCTGCTTCGGGCGCCACGCGGCAAGAAAGACTGGGGAAAATGGCGTCGGCTGATGCCTTTATACCCGAAGATCAGCAGAGATGACGTCGGGTGAAGTGCGACACCAGCCGAGGCCAGACCCAGACTTTGGAATCCGGCCGACCGAAGGGCTGCCTGACGACAGGACAACCCATTTGTTAGGACTGCAGATGCATCCTTGAAGGACATCTAAGTTGAAAGGGTACCTGAACTTTAAGTACCTTCTCAACTTTATTTTCACAGTGGAGTTGATGATAGTTTACATAGGATTTTTTAGAGAAAATCGGCTTTCTGTGGCTGTAATCTCTGACAGCTAGCTGATTTTGTCATCATTGCATTTTAATGTAGAGTTGTCCCAGTGACAAATGCACACTCCCTTTCTTCTTTCCTTCACTTGCAGTAAATAAAAAATAAGTCTAAATGATCTCAATCTATAAATTTAATTACGGGTTGCAGAAAATAATGAAAGACTTTAGCCCACAGTCATAACCAATCAGATTCATGCACTGATGGCCACCTGTATGACATCTCCGCCTCCACACTTCACAGTTATTTGCTTGGGGGTAATAAAAAGGGATTCCTGTAGCAGCGTTGCTCCCTCTCTCTTTAGAGAAGACATATATTACAGACAGCCTGCTACAGGATCCCTCTTCACAGCAAACCAGTGTATTTTCAGCGGGAGCAAGGGAAATTTTAGGTAAGCACATTGTTTTAATTATTTTGCAGGGATTAGTGTAGCCTGCAGTTCAGTTGCTGTACCGGACATTAATTTGTGTGTGTATGTATGCGTACTTATGTGGTTATGTTTCTGTTTGCATGCGTGAGTGAATGAGTGAATGAAAGTAGATTTTGTATGTGTAGGTGTGTGTGTATGAAAGCAGAGGAGACTATGTGTGTGCGTGTGTGTGTGTGTGTGTGTGTGTGTGTGTGTGTGTGTGTGTGTGTGTGTGTGTGTGTGTGTGTGTGTATGACAGAGAGTGAATAGTGAGATCGATGGAGCCTTTATTTTACACTCACTGTTTAGCAAGTGTAACATAAAATAAATGAAACTGAAAAGGTGTGTGTGTGTGTGTGTGTTTGTGAGAGAGACCGAGAGTGAGTAATAATAACTGTATTCTGAAAATAGGTAGCATTGTGGTGGAAAGCATGCCTGCGTTCTAGGCAACAGAACTGATGTAATCCCAGAAATGGTGGCTACCATGAAAGTGTGAGACGTTTGGAAGTCATAAAGAATTCAGTTAAAAGTACTAACAGAATGCATTTGTTATTCAACTCACTATCGGTCGATGTTAGTGGGGTAGGTTTACATTGATGTAAACAGACTGTAGTTTTGCTTTGTGGGCAGGGGACAGTCAGTGCCGAAACATATTGCTTCTGTTAGTACTTTCAACTAAATTCTTTATGACTTCCAAACGTCTCACAGGGGCTGGTCAATGCAGAGCAAGCAGCTAGGTGCTCAGTTGCAATTAAAGGAGTGGATCCTTGTGCAAAAGAATGGAAAGCACTATTTGTTGGTGAATGCTGAGGGGATCGCTGTACAGGAATAAGTACTTTTGCTGGGAGATCTATAGCACTACAGAAAACTATCGCATTCTGTAGGATGGGAATTTATAAGGAATACTTTGAAAGCTCGAGAGCTGCAAGTGGTCCCCCAGTGTGCTAATGTGCTTTTGCAAAAGTCGAAGAAAGGATTTATTACATGTTTTAATATGTCATTTTAAGAAGCAAAACTCGGTACATGTCACAGTAGCATTACTTCAATTCGTTTTCTTCTGTGTATTTACTGTGGAATCTCCTTGAACTTTTAGGTTAGAAAATATTTTGTAATGCCGTAACAAGCAGGTTTGGGTACCTCTCTTCAGAGAGTGCAGCTCCTGCTTGAAACTCTGAAAATGAAAAAGGTTTATAGATAATGTACGTTCAGGGGGTAAATGCTTGTTTTGTGGGGGCTTGAGAATGTATTGGTCGCTGCTAGGCATTTCTCAGAGACGTCTTTCAGCTACAGAATTACCCCATATGAGTGATCTGGGGAGATGACATTTCTGGGAACAACAGTCCTGAGCAGATTTCAGTTTAAAGGCCACCTCCACCTACAGAATTCCCCCTAGTCCTGCAGTCTGTGGCTCTGGTAGTAGAATGTTCTGCAGTTCTTATTGTTAATTATTGACGCGCAAACTACTTCTGGTGGTATTGAACATGATTCAAAGCAGCATTGTATTTAATGTGTGAACTGACCAAACGTGGTACATTAAAATGGGAGCAGGGTTGGGGGTTTGTAACTAGTGATTAGTGGCTACAGTTACTGAGGTAGTTTTACAGGGATGTAAACAGACTTTAGTTTTGCTTTGTGGGCAGGGGACAGATTTATAAATTAGACTTATCTGGGATGCTTCATTGTATACCAAATACTTATGTATTTACATATAAAGTGCATGTGTATATATTTATTTATTATTATTACTGTTATTGCTGGTGATGACCGGTGCTACAGAAGCTTATGTTCACTTAACTTCTGTTGGATTTGCCTTCAACCACATAGATTTTTTTAGACTACCATACTAAGTTTTGATGGTGGTAAAAAGGAGTTAATGTGATGGCCTTTCTTGCTGTTTACATTTTGTGAATTTATGTAGTGCCCTAACTAGTGCTAGGATACAACTTGTGTAATGTAGTGACCTACTATAAAACATGATATTTCAAGTAACTAATGCGTGTTAATTTGCCCTAAAAAGATGCAGTAAAATCTTATGGGAAATCTAGTGTTATACCATGTAAAAATGTGCTAGTACTACATATCAAGAAGTTATGTACTCACCATAATGTTCGATGGATGTAGTCCATCTCGCCTCACATTCTTACTCGCGGGTTCGGACCCGAATATTGGCTCCAACTCGGCCAACTTTTATTTACTAGCTCGAAGTCTCTCATTGGCTGGGCCAAGCAGGTATCCCATGCTGCACTGCTCCATAACCCCAGATCTAGTTTACTGTGAATCCAACAATCACACCTCATGCATAACAACAATCCAATAAGGTAGAACACTATCAAGGGGAATAAGAAAAAACAAACTACCATTGAAGGGTACTCTAGCACCAATCCCAACCTCCAGATCCTCCAGGAAGGGGGCAGGTGGGAGGGTACGTCAGAATGTGAGGCGAGATGGACTACATACATCGAACGTTATGGTGAGTACATAACTTCTTGATGTTATGTAATCCAACCTCGCCTACATTCTTACTCACGGGACAGCGTCCCCAGCACCTCTATCCTGGGAGGCTCAAAGGAAGATACTCCTGAGAACGGTGGAACCAAAGGAAGCCCGGCCCCCAGAAGCCACGTCCAGTTTGTAATGAGTAATAAAGGTGTGCGGGGAAGCCCACGTGGCTGCAGCACAAATATCATCCAAAGCTAGTTTGGCATGGTATGCCATAGATGCAGAAACAGCCCTAGTAGAGTGAGCCTTGACAGGGAACGGTAGATTTTTTTCCCACTGAAGAATAAATAAAGGAAATACAATTCGAAATCCATCTGGAAATGGTAACCTTGGAAATAGGGGAACCCGCTCTATTTTCTGAAAAGGGAACAAATAATTGGTCAGATTTTCGTACGAGTTTGGTCCTGTGTAGATATAATCGTAATTGTCTATGCACATCCAGTTGATGAAATCTAAACTCTGCCTTATTCGAGAATTGAGGGAAGAACACTGGCAGCTCAATAGACTGATTGAGATTCACAGTAGATGTTACCTTGGGAAGGAAGGACGGATTAGGTCTAAGAGAAACTTTGTCCTTATGAAAAATTAAATACGGGGGTTTGAGGGAGAGAGCTTGAATCTCTGACACCCGTCTGGCTGATGTGATGGCTATTAGAAAAGCTGTCTTCCAGGACAAAAACTTTAATTCACAGGTGGCAGCTGGCTCGAAAGGTGGAGAAGTAAGGGCTTGCAAAACAAAGTTTAGATCCCAGGGCATGATAGGTTCTGACACAGGAGGCCAGAGTAATAAGGTGCCCTTTAGAAAGGCCTTACAGAGTTTATGACCATAAGGGAAGGCTCATAGAAGGTATGAAAGTTTGAAATAGCCACCAGCTGGACTTTAATGGTGGCGGGCACAGAGCCCTGCTGAAAGAGCATGGACAAGAAATCCAAAACAGCAGCAATTGGGGCTGTGTAAGGGTCAATTCCTTGGGCATGAGCCCAAATAGAGAATCTCTTCCATTTGCTGGAATAAATCTTCCTAGTCGAAGACTTATGAGAAGAGGATAAAATGTGCACCACCTCAGGTGAAAAACGATGAAGTCTGACTAACGACGGAAGTGGAGTAGCCAGGCTGTCAACCTGAGGGTCCGCAGGGAGGGATGGAACTGTCCCGACATGTGTGTCAGTAGGTATGGTACTGGGTCCAGAATCCAAGGACTGTCCACAGCGAATGGATGGAGGAAGGAGAACCAGATTTGGCAAGGCCAGTGTGGGGCAATTAGTATCATCTTGCTTCCCAAGGATATGGCTTTCTGAATCACTCTTGGTAACAGAGGAAATGGAGGGAAAGCATAGAGCAGACTGGAGGGCCAATCGTGGACTAGAGCATCCCTGAGTGACTCCCCCTGTGGGGGGATCAGGGTGAAGTAGTTGCTGCATTTGGCATTGAGGGGATTGGCAAAGAGATTGCAGCAAGGCTGACCCCACCTGCTGAAAATCTGTTCCACAACCAGACGGTTCAGGGACTACTCGTAAGGCATCAGAAAAGCTCTGCTCAGCCTGTCTGCTATCACGTTGGCCTTCCCCGGAATGTGCATTGCCACTAGAAAACGTTGGGAAGACACTGCCCACTGCCACACTCGCATGGCCTCTCTGCACAGGGGGTAAGATCTGGTTCCTCCTTGTTTGTTTAGATACCACACAATGGACATGTTGTCCGAGTGTATTGCAATCGTCCCCAGAGGAAGAGAGCTCTGAAGTGCCCGCAACGCCAGTAACACCGCTCTCTTCTCTAAGACATTGATGTGCAGATGTACCTCATGATCTTGCCATGTGCCTTGGACCGTCCTGCCAAGATAATGCCCCCCCACCCCATCTGGGAGACGTCCATGGTCACCGTGGTGACAGGTGATGGGGGAACAAACTGTTTCCCCTCATCCAGATTGGTGGAGCACAGCCACCAACCGAGATCCTGTTTGCATCGGTTCGTGAGTAGGATCTGGTGGGAAAGAGGGAGTTTTTGGAGAGACCATTGGGAAAAGAGAAGCCATTGAAGAAGCCTCATGTGGAATCTTGCTAGAGGCACTAACATAATGGTAGCTGCCATGGTGCCCAGAAGCTGAGGAACCCATCTCGCCTATACTTTTCTGAGGGGTAATAAAGCGTGAACCTGATTTTGTAATACTCTGATCCTGTCGTGCGGCAAGAAGGCCCACATTTGAACGGTGTCTAGCTCTGTGCCTATAAACGTGACACACTGTGAGGGCAGCAAGGCAGATTTTTCCCAGTTCAGTGTTATTCCTAGTCATTGACAGAGGGTAATGGTAGCGTCTCTGGCTCAGATGAGCAGATGCCTGGTGGGGGCAGTGAGGAGCCAGTCGTCCAGGTACGGAAACACTTGGAATCCTTGACATCTCAGGTGAGCTGTCACCACCGCCAAACACTTGGTGAACACCCTGGGGGCTGTGGTGAGACCAAAGGGCAGGGCACGAAACTGAAAATGACTGGCTCCCAGCCGGAAGCGTAGTTGACTCCTGGATGCCCTGTTCATTTTGATATGATAGTGAGCATCCTTGAGGTCGATGGAGCACATCCATACTTCTTTTTCCAGCAACGGAAAAATGGACTGAAGGGTGACTATTTGGAACTTGGACTTCAGAACGTAGTGGTTTAATCTGCTGAGATCTAGAATGGGTCTCAGGTCCCCTGTTCTTTTCGGCACCAAAAAGAGTCTTGAGTAAGTCCCTAATCCGATTTGGTCTGAGGGGACAGGTTGGATGACTCCCTTCTTTAGCAGCTTTGAAACCTCTATTGCTGCGTGATCCCTTTGACTGGGTGGAACGTCTGGGATTCTCCTGACTGGAGGGGGGTCTGATGAAAAGGGGATGGCATAACCTCTGGAAACTATTCGTAATACCCATCGATCCTGGGGTGATGCTTTCCCAGGCTTCTGGGTACAACGATATGCGGCCCCCGACTGGCTCCGGAATAGCAAAGTCGGGCAACACATCAGGAACGATGGTAGGAAGAACCGCGAAAGGAATCACGGTCTCCCGAGTTGCGGCGGCCTCCCCTGCCTCTAGGGCGGCGTCTTCCAGAATAACCTCCCCCTCCTCTGCCTCTGGAGGGGGACTCACCTTGTGCGGCCGGGAAAAACTTCTGCGATTTCTTGAACCACATCTTCCCTCCCCTCTGAGCCTTGGGGTAAGGTCTCGGGGGAAGGGAAAAATGGACCTCTGTGGCAGACAGGGTCTTTCCCTCTTGCTCGCATCTGGTGAGGGTGTCTTTCACTTTGGTCCCAAAGAGTGAGGACCCATCAAAAGGAGCGTCAGTGAAGGAAGACTTGAAGGCCTCCACGAAATGACACAGGCGCATCCAGGCTTGCCTACTGAGGGCTACTCCCGAACTGGCTGCCCTACTCATCCTCTCGGCTGCATATGATATGAGCCTCATGGACGAGTTGACAACAGAATTGAGGGTAGACACCTGGGCATTAACCATGTGCGCTATCGCCTCAGGTACGTTACCCGCTAGAGTATCTCCTAACTCCTTGAGGAGATCTCTCTGGAGCCGAGTAAAATGACAGAGGTAGTTCAGTGACCGTAGGGTGAAGGTCGCTGACAAGAGGGTACACTTCCTGTACCAGTCTATGCTCCTAGACTCCTTGTTAGGAGGATGGACGGAGGAAGACGATTCGGCTACTTCCTGCTGTGTGGCCGCCGCCACCACCATGGCATCTACAGAAACCCCTTTGGACAGAAACTCTTTCCCCGGGGGGGCAGAAAGAAACAGGTTCCACCGAATCAGGATTCTCCCACACCCTTCAACAAATTAAATCCAAGAGCTCGTCGAAGGGTGGAGACACCCAGGAGGTGGAGGGTTGAGCACCAAAGGCCTTGAGGAATACCGACTCCTCCTCAGAGGGGGTTTTGGATGGCCAGTCACCTCTCTGTCTCAATATCTCCAGGATGTCGGAGAAAGAGACGTCATCAGAGGATGATTTGGGGGACCCCTCCGACTCCTCAAGGTCAGTATCAGAAGTGAGAGACTCGTCCTGGGAGTCTATGTGCTTCCTCTTGCACGACTTCTTTCTAGGGGGCTCCTCAGGCACAGACTCTGAGGGGCCCTCAGAAAGTTGGGGACCACTCATGGGGGTATCCCCAGACCTTTGGGCTCCGCCATCTACAGATAGGGGGACGTCAGAGGCTCTAGCCAGGGTGGAAGGGGATGGAATGACCGATCCAGGTGATGTAACTGACGATCTGGCCAGTGCGCTCCGCATGGCCTCGAAGGCGGGTCCCCCTGAATCCGAGGACCGACCGGCCTCCGAGGCCATGACCGGGGTCGGGGTCCCCCGAGCTGATGCGCTGAGAAGGAGGCTCGGAACCGACAGGTGTCCCGAAGTATCCCCCTCTGGCCCGACTGAGGAAACCCAAGGGCCGAACCCTGTGGATTAAGCCGACTGGGTCGGAGCCGACGTCAGCACCGATAAACCCTTGAGGGGTATCGGAGCCGGCACAGGAACATCACTCGGAGCAGACTCCGAAGACAAGGAAGTGCTCGGAGGAGGAACCATCTTCCTAGCTACGCGAGCGGCAAACGAGATCTGGGGTTATGGAGCAGTGCAGCATGGGATACTTGCTTGGCCCAGCCAGTGAGAGACTTCGAGCTAGTAAATAAAAGTTGGCTGAGTCGGAGCCGATATTCGGCTCCAAACCCGCGAATAAGAATGTAGGTGAGATTGGACTACATAACATCAGTTGTTTTGCTTTTCTGGTTCTCCAGATATCAAATCAGATTTGTTGAAGAAGTGGAAATTCCTTTGGAGTCCAGTAATGTTTGTGAACCTTTAATGGCAACTGATATAGAACAGTTTTAAATACAAAACAGGTACTTAAAGCATATTTCAAGTCACATTTGTCAGGCTGTAGCACTGCATTTCATTGCATTACATTTAAGAATGAAATAGTTTATTCATAACACAAATTGTCAGTTTTCAATATGAAAAATATTGCGAAAGATAGTTTTGGTCTAAAAGATAATTGGTTTTGCTTAAGCTTTAGAATTTGAATTTTGTACAATTTTCTAAATACCTACATAAAAAAAATACTACTTGGCACAGTGGTTAAGCTGTTTGCCTTGTGTGTACAAGGTAGAAGGTTTGATCCTCACTTCTGCTAAAAACAGCTTCATTACAGGGGTTCCACCTGTGTCACTCATTGACAGGGGCAACAGGTGCTGACTGAGGTTTCTTTGTGGGGTTAAACTCTTGGCTAGGCTTGTAAGGGCCCAAGGCCATTAGCCTAGTAACCTCCTGATTCTATGCAGCTGCACCTCCAACGGAGATAGAGACCTGAGACATGCTGTTTTCCTGACATATGTTACTTTTCTTTAATATAATTAACTTGCCACTGGATGAAATTCAGCTGGCCTTTAGCTGGTGACCAGAAAATAGTTCTGATCTGCAGATGACATGTTGCCATTACTGCTTTCCAGAAGTCCATAGCTTTTCCGAGAACTTTCTTTTTTAATGCAACTTTCTAATATTGGTCTAGATAAACAGTGATTAGCTGATAGAGACAAAAAATATCTGATGGGCTTATTCCGCAGTGATTTCCTGCATAAGGATGCCAGTTTACTTTGACACCTTAGTTAGAAAGAACTCCACACAACTTTTGCCCTCTAATTTTCTTGTTATCTACAGAAAACAGATTTTTTTACGGCTGTTCCTATCTTCCATATCAGTGAGTTTTTCTGTAAGCTGCATCACAGTGTCAGTACTTTGTAGCTGCTGCTGCTGGTGGTCCTGGATGTCGTGCTCCTGGGTCATTAGTTGATTAGAATGCACTGAGACAGGTTAGATATTTCACTTCAGTGTTATCGGCATTGAATTCTTTTTTTAATATTTTTTTTTTTTTGGGGGGGGGGGTGCTTTGGCATTAAGTTGAACCCGTTTTCAATTATGCTGTCAAAAGCCTTGGATTATGCATGTGGCTGCCCAGAAGAGAGATTATGCGCTTTGGCCATGTCCATACATTATTAAATTGAAATTGCCATATGTTTTTTTTTTCTGTTCCCAGAACCGTAGCAGGACATTTGACCTTTGGGCAGTGCTGTATTTGAATAAATGAATGTCAGCAACTGAACTCCAAAAAAATATATATATATCAAAATTGACTTATGATAAGAAGGTAGTATGAGCTTCAGTGTTTCATGGCGAACTTCTACACTGGAACCAAAATGAAAAGTGTCCATTTTCTGTTGTTGCCTAAAATTCCATAATTAGATTAATGGCAAAATTTAATTGTGAAATGAGACCACAAATTGCTGCAAAATATATTCAAAAAGTCATTGTCTAAACCTACTCCACTGACACAGGGATGAAGCCCTGATTTAAACCCAGACAGCCCAGTGTGGTTGCTTGTGCACCTGTTGGAGCTGACATGTTGGGAAGAAAGGAATGGTAAGGGCTTGCCAGATCAACTCACTTTAGGGGTGAATGTAGAGATTGTCACAGCATACATTTCATGGTTGAATTCCTATGAAAGATGAGATTGTGGCAGGACTGTCATGCAGAGGAGTGATTGTACATTCTGTCAGCCTACTGCACACTTAACCCATTGAATTCTTCACATATGCTCAATGAGGAGGGTAGGGTTTAACACAGATTTTATCCTTACCTTATGGATGACTACTTCCTTTCTTGGTTTGCTCAGTTGTCACTCAAGAGTACAAATAAGCTGTAGGGCTGTCACCCTAGTGAGCAAACGAGGGAAAGTATAAATGGATGACAAGGGTAGGAAACTTTTGTAAGTATAAAGTAACCCATTTTAACTGCCATGTTTGCCTATAACTTGAAGTTATCTGTAAGCTATTAGCATGTGTTCCACATTTTACCCATTTGTCCTACATTATGGTATTGTAATGCATACATTTGGAAGTGTTACTGAAGGGTAGTTTGGGGAAATATTTCATTCTGGTGCTTGTGCATACATCGTTTTATTGAAGGGACCACTTGGGTGAATGCTTCATTTTGGTGACTGCACATACTAGGAAATGTTAATGAAGGGTCGTTTGGGGAAATATTTAATTCTGGTGCTTGTGCATATATCAGCATTTTATTGAAGGGATTGCTTGGGTGAATGCTTCATTTTAGTGATTGCACATACTAGGAAATGTTACTGAAGGGTCATTTGGCTAAATGTTTTATTTTAGTGATTATGCATACCTAACCATTTTACTGAAGGGGTCAATTGAGTGAATGTTTCATTTTGGTGCATGTGTATACCTGGCCATACTAATGAAGATGTTGCTTGCTTGGCGAAATAATTCAGTGTGTATCAGGGAAGTGCTTCTGCAAACATGGTCAGACTGCTGAAGTGACCACTGGGCAAAATAGTTTATTGTGTCAGTTTGGTGCTTGTGCATACATAACACAAACAACTGAAGAGGTTACTTTATAGGTTCATAGGTCCTAGGGCCTATACTAGCCTAGCCATAACAGTTCCCTGGCGATTTCTTCCCAGGAAATTTACTTCCCTGGTCCCCTGTCTAGCAGGGTGACTGATGTGATCCCCGGGGTGAATTCCCTATCTCCCATCCAGTCGTCAAGGTTCCTTTTGAAGAGGACCAAAGAAGCGCTCTGATTGACATGTACTGTCAGTCTATTCCAGAGTATGGGGAGTCTCTGGGACAGGAACCTATCCCTCCAGCATGTTTTGTTCATTGTGATGACCAGGTTTAGATCCCTGGAGCACGTGGTTCTGAGGGATTGGGAGTTCTTTACGTGTAGCATGTTCAACAGCTCTGGGTTTGACATGGCCTTGTATGTTAAGCAGAGATCGCCTCTGAGTAGACGATACGCGACAAAGTATAGCTGGAATTTTTTTAGACAGTCGGCATAGGGCATCTGCTTTAGGCCTGTGATTCTACGGCCTTTCCAACTGTTGCAGATGTCTTGTGAGGTACATAACCAAACGGGGCATTGTACTCCATAATGGGTCTAATGAGGGATGAGTACAGTGGGACAATGACCTCCTTTTTCCTGGATGAAAAGCCCTTAGTAATGAGATGTGTTACATAGAAGGATTTCCTGACTGTTGTGGCAATGTGGTTGTCGAAGGTGAGACCACTGTCCACCTGTGTCCCTAAGTCCCTTATCACACTTTTGGTGTTTAGTGTACTGCCACTTATGTGGTAATTCATGGGTACCTGTTTTTTACCAATGGGGATAACTATACATTTCTTAGCACTGAGCTTGAGCCCATGGCTCTGGCACAAAGCACCTGTCTCTGTAAGGCCCTTTTGTAGGATATCTACATCATTTGGGGATGTGATAATGGCTCCCAGTTTGTAGTCATCTGCAAACTTTGTTAGCCAGAGTCCCTTGGTGTTGGCCTGTACTTCGGAGAAGTGGATACTAAACAAGAGCGGTCCCAGGACTGAACCCTGAGGTACTCCACTTGTCACTTGTCTGGAGCTGGATTTGGAGTTGGCTACTTTTCCAGTGTGGGCTCAGTCAGTAAGCCAGTTTGCGACCCATCGAGTGACATAGGGATTAATGCCCAGCTTAGTAAGTTTATCTATGATTCCAGAGTGGGAGGATGGTGTCGAAGGCCTTGGCAAGGTCCAGACAGACTGTGTGGACCGTCTTACCCTCGTCCATGGCTCTGGAGACTGATTCGAAGAAGTCAACCAGGTTGAGGAAACAAGATCGGCCCTTCACGAAACCACACTGGGTGGGGTCCAGTGTTGGAAGGTTGCCAATGTCTTTGTTTATAAGTTTCATGATAATGCATTCCATGGCTTTGCAGATCAGGCTCGTTAGGCTGATGAGACAATAGTTCCTGGGGTCCAAGGTGGACCCCCCCTTTGTGGAGTGGGATAACTGTAGCTGTGTGCCACTCATTGAGCACTAAGCCTGAGGTGAGGCTATAATTAAACATGACACTTAGGTGAGGTGCCAGTTCATTTTGTAGTTCATGTAGTACACATCCTGGGATGTTGCCTGGTCCAATGGATGCTGTATTCTTAGCTTTGGAGAGTGCATTTTTTACCTGTGTGGCCGTGATTACCGGCATTTGGCAATCCTTTGGTATTGAGATGGGCCCTTTAGGGGGTGAGAGGGGGGTGAAATTGGCACTGAATTGATCTGATAGGATATTGGCAATATCCTTGGGGTCAGTATATTTAGTGCCATTCTGTTGTAGCTCAGAGCATATCAGAGTATTGCCATTTAGATTCTTGACATAACTATAGAATGCTTTGTGGTTGTCCTTAGAATCTCTAGTAATTTTATTTTCATAACTAGCTTTGGAGGATTTTATGCGGGATCTCAGCTTCTTACTGAAGCTGGTAAGGGAGTTTTTTGTATCCTGAGATTTTCCTTTTTTCTGTAACAGTTTCTTCCTTCTATTGTATAACTTGTTTATGGCAGGGGACCACCAGATTGGTTTCCTTTTTTTGGATGAGAGCGTCTTGGTTCTATTTGGAATGGCATGATTTATGCACGAGTGGACATACTCGTACAGTGCCTTAGTGTAGGATTCAGCAGTCGAACCTTCGGTTCCTGTGTGCATGGGTGTTATGAAGTTTGTCACTTCTGACTTGAGTAGCATTAAGTTGGCTTTGGAGAAGTTTTTTTATGGAGGTTTCCCTACTGGGGGGTGGGAGTGGGATGTGGACGTCAAGGGTGATTAGCTTATGGTCAGACCTGACCAATGAGGGGGTGACTGCTGGTGTGGAGCATTGAGCTCCCATGTTGGTAATGACCAGGTCAAGGATATTTGAGCCCCTGGTGGGACTATGGATTAGTTGATCCCAGGCGTTGGAATTTATGAATTCCAAGAACCATTGGGCAAAGGTGTTGGTACCCGAGTAGTTTTCCCAATTAATGCCAGGGTAGTTGAAATCACCCAGTACTAGGGTGTTAGGTTGTACCTTAATATTTTCCAGTATGTTTAGACAGGTGTAGTGATAATCTTGGGGCATGGTGGGGGATCTGTAGCAAGCTACAATTTGGATTGCAGTCTTACCTAGTGTTAGTTGCACCTGTAATATTTCAGATGCATTGTGTTGGGCAACTAGCCTGGAGATGTGAATATCCTTGGTGAATATGGACACTCCACCACCTTTAGTGGTTCAGTCATGGTTTGGTGGCTGAAAAGTGTGGTATGAGTCGTAGCCTGGGATTGCAGGGGTGCTCTCTGGAGGCTTGAACCAGGTCTCTGTTACTGCACAGATATCGCTGTTCTCCATTTTTAGGAGTGCCTCGAGATAGTGCATTTTGAGGTTTAGACATCTAGCATTGAGTAGCATAACCTTCAAATTTTGCATGCTTTTAGCTGTTACGGTGGTAGTTTTGTCATTTGAGCCTTGCCTAAAAAAGGCACTATGGGTGTGGCAAGAGCCTTAGCCAGTAACCTGAATCCCATGGGCAACAGGTGCAGACCATCTCTGGCAAAGCATTGTGGTTTGTCGATCATGTCGTCCCAGGCAGACAGATACTGGATCCCTTTTGAATGACATCAGAAACATAGCCAATTGTTGAAGTCAATCATTTTGTCTTTATACTATGGTATCATTCTGGGTGAAGGTAGGATGCTACTCAGGGCTAAGGTCATACCTGCCTGGGCCACATGATCTGAGAGCTCTTCCATGTCTTTTTTCTTGTAATCCAGGGAGGTACATCTCAAGTCATTCACACCAACATGGACAATGACAGAGTCATATTTGTACTTGTTGTGGAGTGACTTGAGTACATTTGTTATGTGGTGGATCCAGCCTCCCGACAGGCAGCTCACGGTAATTTTCTCCTTGTTCAGCCTGGTGAGTGGGACATCAGTGTGCCTGACTATGGAGTCACCTATGACTAAGGTGTTAGGTACGTTGTCTTGCCTTAGAGGCTGTTGTTGGGTGGCACACTGGTGTTTTGAGCTATGTGTTACTTTGGTTGTTATTGGTGTTTGCGTATTAGCTTCAAAGGTCCTTGTTGCTGAGGAAAATAATTCATTAGTGAGTCAGGGAAATGCTTTTGCATAATTGGACAATCCATTTGGCCACTGTATTTATTAATTAACTTTGTTTACTGGGCTACTGCACTGATCTCAATGGACCATTTGCAGGCATAGCCCAGTTAAATAGGATCACATAAGACATGTTCATAAGATGTGGACAAAACATATTTTCAGATATGTAATTTACATATTTTCTGACTTTGTCATTTCTGTTTATGATTATACTCGGCAGCTGGCTTGGTGACAAATGTTATTCATTGCACAAAAGTACCAGCATGGAGCAACCATATATTTTGGGCAATATTCCTGGGTCAGTCAGTCGTGTGGAATTTAGGTGGAAGGAAGGGTATACAAGTGTTATACGTAAGAATTACTCTCATCTTCTCCTAACAGATGGTAATTAGTCAGTGTTAAATAACACCTGCATCAGGTAATAAATATAATGAATGCCTACTCAACAGGTTATGTGCAGCAATTATCACCTGTGTCTGCATATGCAGAACCTTGCAGTAATGAAATGCAGGTCATTATCACATTTTAACAATAAGTGCAGTTACATTATAATACAGAGTCATTCTCACTTGTCAGGTAAAACTGTCAGCAGCTGCCACTTTTATTCACATAAGTAGAGTCGTTATCACATTGATGAATGCAAAAGCCAAATTTAGGATTCTGTCTGTGTTTTGTTATTTCAAGCACCCCCTCACCAGTTTGTTTCTGTCATTTTTACAATTTTTTTTTGTGTTTTAATTTACCCATTGTGGTTACATGGCTCATATTTTTGTGAGCTACTGCAATTGAACATTGTATTATGTAGTAATTTCCTGCATCACACAGTCCCTGCCTAGTGATCTGCTGTGTCGCTTTTCAGCTGTCTCTGTGCAGTATATAACATTATGATAATGTGTGCATCAGTGGGCATCATGCCTAGACACCATGAATCTTAGGATCATCCTGGATGGCAGTGGGAAACTTAGAGACTTTTCAGCTCAGTCCTCCAGTTAGTTTATGACTTAGGTTACGGAAATTATGATTTTTTCATATTTTGGTAAATAACTTTGTTAGGGAGCATGTAATTGTGCCAAGTGATACCTCATTTTGAAGACAGTGTTAGTTCTTTATAACACGATAAAACAAATGTGTCTGTATGCTGTACACAAGTAAAGATATCACAGTTTGTTTAGGACTAAGCTTATGAAAATTATGAATTGTTTTCATATTTTGGTAAATAACTTTGTAAGGGAGCATGTCAATGTGCTATGTAATACCTCATTTTGAAGACAGTATTAATAGTTACAACATGGTAAAAGAACTGTGGCTGTATGCTGTACACATGCACAGATATCACAGTCTGTTTAGGACTTAGGTTATGGAAATTATTACTTTTTTCATATTTTGGCAAATAACTTTGCAAGGGAGCATATCAATGTCCCAAGTAATACATCATTTGGAAAGCAGTATTACTCCTTACAACATGGTAAAAGAACTGTGTCTGTATGCTGTACACATGTACAGATATCGCAGTTTGTTTAGTCTTGTAGGATTATGAAAATTATAAATTTGCAATATTTGTCATTATGATGCCCATATCTTTGCAAGGGAGTATGGTGACGACACAAATGATGCATCATTTTGAAGCTGACATTGAGCCACACAACTTGTACACTGATATGTAGTCTCTGTCTGTTACAGGTGATGAGATATTATGCTTTGTTTATCAATTATGAGAAATATAATATGAATCATATTTCTGTGAATATCTCTGTAATGGAGCAACACACAGTAATGGTTAAGGTATCATTTTAAAGCTGACATTCAAACAAATTAACTACAAATTGTATGGGTCTACATTGTACATTCACCAAGATATTGTGATTTGTTGTACCAAAAAGGTAAAACAATATGCACAATATCAGCATTCCCTGGCAAATATTTAATAATGACTTAGATATGCGCTATCAACATTTACCCTGTTGGAAAGATCAGTGTCTGCTGAACAACTTTCACATTTACATTTTTAGTCTAGCTCTTATGGTTAAAGAGTTATGAGTAAGAAGTTATGTCTTACCATAACGTTCCATGTGAATTGTTCATCTCGCCTTTGTTCTTACACACGGGTTCGGAGCCGATCCTCGGCTCCGAGTCGGCCGCATCACCAGCTCCGCATCTTCGAGAAAGCTCGAGGCACAGTAATATCCCATGATCCTCAGGTGCTAACCCTCAGATCTAGTTTGCTATACCAGAAGAATCCCTTTTAGAACTGTGTCTAGAACACTTATAAACAGATACTACACAGTGTCTGGAACCCTACTGTCAAGTAGAGGAAAAAAGATGCCATTACTAATGTACAATAACATGCTAACCATATCTAGAAAAGGCTGAAAAGGAATTTAGTTGAAAACCGTTCTTCCAGACCGCAGGACGGGGGATGGAGGGGGGGGAATGTAAGAACAAAGGCGAGATGAACAATTCACATGGAACGTTATGGTAAGACATAACTTAATGTGAAATTGTTCGATCTCGCCGTTTATTCTTACACACGGGTAGCGTCCCTAGCTCCTTTTTCCCGGGTGGCTTAAGGGAGAACATTCCTGAGTACAGTGGAACCAAACGTCGCCCTGTCCCTGGAGCTTTTGTCTAGCTTATAGTGGGCGATAAAAGTATGTGGTTTTGCCCAAGTTGCCGCTGCACAAATGGTATCTAAGGGCAAACAAGCGGTATGGGCTGAAGAGGCAGCAATCGCCCTTGTGGAATGAGCTCTGGGTTTGAAAAGGAGTTGCTGTTTCGATTCAGCATATACAAAATTTATGCAATCTGAGAGCCATTTGGATAAGGTAACCTTCGTTACTGCCTGTCCTTTTCTTTGGTCAGCATATGAGACAAATAGTTGATCTGACTTTCTGTACTCTTTTGTCCTATGTAAGTAAAATTTTAGTTGCCTGTGAACGTCCAACTTGTGCAATGTGTATTCTAGCTTATTGCAATGATTTTTAAAGAAGGTAGGTAGATCGATAGATTGATTGATGTTCTGAATCGAACAAACCTTCGGAAGGAAGGACGGATTGGTGCGCAAGGTTACTCTATCTGGATGAAAAATCATGTACGGGGGTCAGATAGATAGAGCCTGTAGCTCTGAAACTCTCCTGGCGGAAGTGATGGCAACCAGAAAAAGTGTTTTCCACGACAGGAACTTTAACGAAGTTGTGGCTGCTGGCTCAAAAGGGGGCAACATGAGTTGTGACAGCATGAGATTAAGATTCCAAGGTGCTATTGAATTACGAAAGGGGGGACGGAGGTGAAAGGTACCTTTCATGAAGGCTTTACAAAGTCTGTGGGACATAAGAGAACCATTTTCATGGCCAATATGAAAATTGGATATAGCCGCCAGTTGAACCCTTATAGTGGATGTTGATGCTCCTTCCTGAAAAAGTGTGGTAAGAAAATCTAGTATCTTGTGTACTGGAGCCCCGAATGGATCTATACCTTGTTTGGAGGCCCAGTGCGTAAAACGGTTCCATTTGCTGTTGTACAATTTCCTTGTAGATGGTTTGTGGGAAGATACAATAATTTGCTGTACTGCAGGGGATAGTAACTCCAACCTAGCTAAAATGGGAAGTGGAGCAGCCAAGCTGTCAGTTTGAGGGACTTGAGAAAGGTGTGAGGAACTCCCGACGAATGCGTCAACAGGTCTGGCTCCGGGTCCAGCATCCATGGTTCCTCCACTTGATGAGATTGAAGGAAGGGAAACCAGATTTGTCGAGGCCAGAATGGGGCTATTAGTATGATGGCCCTGTCTAGACGTTTGGCTTTCTGCAAAAACCTGGGAATTAGTGGAATAGGAGGAAAGGCGTACAGGAGACCCGGGGCCAATCGTATACCAGTGCATCCCTGGGGACACCCCCTGGAGGGGGTAACAGGGCAAAATAGCTTCTGCATTTGGCATTCAATGGGGATGCAAACAGGTCGCAGCAAGGCTGGCCCCATCTGCTGAAGATCTCTTCCGACACTTGAGGTTTGAGGGACCACTCGTGAGGGAACAGGATGGCTCTGCTCAGCCTGTCCGCGATTACGTTGGAAGTCCCCAGGATGTGCGTTGCTATCAGAAAGTGTCCAGTGGACTTTGCCCATTGCCAAATTCTGAGGGCCTCTCTGCATAACGGGTAAGATCTGGTTCCCCCTTGCTTGTTTATGTACCAGACCACTGACATGTTGTCTGTCTGAACTGTCACTGTTCCCTGAGGTAAGGACTTGTGAAAGTGTTGCAACACTAGAAACACTGCCCTCAGCTCTAGAACATTGATGTGCAAATTGTACTCCAAGTTGGACCATTGACCTTGGACTGTTTGTCCCTGAAAGAATCCCCCCCACCCTATCAGGGAAGCGTCCGTGGTTAGAGTTGCTACCGGACTGGGTAATACAAACGGTCGTCCTAGTGTTAGCTCTTGACTGTGTATCCACCACAAGAGATCCTTCTTGCAAGAATTCGTGATCAAGATTTCATGAGACAGTGGAAGTTGTAGATGCGACCACTGGGCAAATAGCATCCATTGAAGAATCCTCATGTGCATCCTGCCTAAAGGAACTACAAGAAGGGAGGCTGCCATCAAGCCTAGCACTCTTAATATATGTCGTGCAGGGACTCTCTTGTTGTGAAGAAGGAACAAAATTTGATGCCTGAGGTCTGATACTCTTGGTGGGGGGAGAGTAACTTGAGCCAGGGAAGTGTCTAGCTGTGCTCCTATAAATAAGATACGCTGTGACGGCGATAAGACAGATTTTCCAAAATTCACCGTTATGCCTAGTGAAGAGCAAAGACTGATGGTGTAGTCCCTGGCTCGTAGAAGACGATACTCGGTGGTGGCAGATAGGAGCCAGTCGTCTAGATAAGGAAACACTCGGAATCCGTTTCGTCTCAAGTGAGACGCTACTACTGCCATGCATTTGGTGAACACCCTGGGGGCTGAGGTGAGACCAAAGGGCAGAGCGCGAAACTGGAAATGACTGGCTCCCAGCCGGAAGCGCGGGTGATCTCTGGACACCCTGGCCATCTTGATATGGTAGTATGCGTCTTTGAGATCTATAGAGCACATTCAGTCGCCCTTCTGCAGAAAAGGGAGGATTGACTGAAGCGTGACCATCCGGAACTTTTCCTTTTTCACAAAGGTATTTAACTTGCTGAGGTCTAAAATTGGCCTCCAGTCCCCTGTTTTCTTTGGAGCTAAAAAGATCTTTGAGTAAGTTCCGGATCCTATTTGGTCCGTTGGGACTGGTTGGATGACTCTGTTTTCGAGCAACCTTCCTATCTCTATGGTTGCTTGGTCTTGCAGACTGGGTGGAACGTCTGGGAGTTTTTTGGAGTTGGGTGGCATTTTTATGAAGGGAATGTTGTAGCCTCTGGTAACTATGCTTTTTACCCAGGAATCTGATGTAAGATTTAGCCAGGCCTCTGGGTATAAAGCCAAGCGACCCCCGACTGCCTCCAGAGTAGGACAGCCGGGCCTGCACTCAGGAGTGCTGGAAGGGCTTTCCAGAGAAGGTCTCTCTGTCGCCCTGATTTTGCGGACCCCCTCTGCCGGCTGGGTGGCATCTTCCATTTCTTTCCCCTCCTCTGCCTCTGGAGGGGGCTTCACTTTGGGTGTGCTGAAAAGATCCCCGAGTCTTTCGGAACCACATTTTTCCTCCTCGTTGCCCTTTAGGGTAGGGCCTAGATGGAACGGGAAAAACGGACCCCTACGGCAGACAGGGTCTTCCCTTCTTGTTCACACCTCGTGAGAGTCTCCTTTACTTTGGGCCCAAACAAGGAGGCACCATCAAAGGGGGCGTTGGCAAAGGAAGACTTAAAGGCTTCCGCAAAGGAGCATAAGCGCAACCAGGATTGTCTTCTCAGGGCGATCGCTGAAGCTGCCGCTCTACTCGACCCTTTGGCTGCGTATGAAATCAGCTTCATGGACGAGTTGACTATGGAATTTAGGGTGTTAAGTTGCGCTGTCACTTTCTTGGTGACAGCAGCATCTGTGTGTCCCTGGAGAGTATCTCCCAGTTCCTTAATGAGATCTCTCTGTAAACGCGTGAAATGCGTAAGGTAGTTGAGCGATCGGATGGAAAAAGTCGCCGAACTAAATATGCGCTTCCCATATCTGTCCATTGTCCTAGAATCCTTATTAGGAGGATGGACAGAGGAAG
>NC_056729.1:339108946-339121446 GCF_019279795.1 Protopterus annectens
TCAAATAAATCTTTCAGTGGAAGATTTATGGGAAGCTATCAATATATCTCTAACAGAGTGAGATAATTGAGGAAGCCTGGCTACGGTTGGAACTGGAGGAACCAAGCAGTGAGGTTCAGAGAGGGAGGAGCGATGAAACTGACCCGACTGATGGATCAAAAGATCTGGAACTAGGTCCAGATTCCACGGTCGCTCCAAAAGAAATCGATGTAGAAAGGGGAACCACACTTGTCGAGGCCAGTAAGGAGCAATGAGGATCAATGAGGCCTTCTGAGCGATAGCTTTCTGTATTACTTGAGAGATCAGTGGGAAAGGAGGAAATGCATACAGAAGTCCCGGGGCCAAACTTGGACTAGAGCGTCTCTGCTGGGTTGGCCTGGTAAAGGGAATAGAGTGAAATATTCTCTGCACTTGCTGTTTTGGGGAGTAGCAAAAAGATCGCAGCAAGGCTGACCCCACTTGAGAAAAATTTCTCTCACTACAGAGTCTTTCAGAGACCACTCGTGAGGCATGAGTATAGCTCTGCTCAACTTGTCCGCAATGTGATTGGACTTCCCAGGATGTGCGTTGCTATCAGAAAACGCTGAGAAGAAATCGCCCATTGCCACAGTCTGAGTGCTTCTCGACACAGGGGGTATGATCTGGTTCCGCCTTGTTTGTTGATGTACCACACTACAGACATATTGTCTGTCTGGATTGCAATTGTTCCCAAGGGAAGAGAGTCTTGAAGGGCTTGCAACGCTAAAAGCACTGCTCTCATCTCCAGAACATTTATGTGCAAGTGGCATTCGTTTGGTTGCCATGTGCCCTGGACTGTCCTGCCCTGATAATGCCCCCCCCACCCGATCAGGGAGGCATCCGTTGTCAGAGTAGCAACCGGAGGAGGTGGAACAAATGGTCTTCCCGACAGGAGCTGGGGGGAAGACATCCACCACATGAGATGCTTTTGCACGCGTGATCATAATGGTGTGAGACATTGGAAGTTCCTGGTATGACCATTGAGTAAAAGCATCCACTGAAGGATCCGCATGTGGTATCTGGCCAATGGAAGGAGAGGTATGGCTGCTGCCATGATTCCCAACACCTTTAGAACTAACCTGGCTTTGACTCTGTTGTTGTTGAGAAGAAGTGACACCAATTTGTGAATGTCTGATATCCTTTGGTGAGTTAGCCTTGCAGACATGTTTATAGTATCTAGATTTGCGCCTATGTAGGTAATAGTGCGACAAGGCGACAAAACAGACTTTTCGCAATTTATTGAAATACCCAGTTTTGACAAGCGAAAAGTATAATCTCTGGCCATCAGAAGGAGATGCTTGGTGGGAGCTGTGAGAAGCCAGTCGTCCAAATATGGAAACACCTGGAATCCTTGTCGTCTCAGGTGAGAAGCTACCACTGCCATGCATTTGGTAAACACCGGGGGCAGTGGTGAGACCAAAGGGCAGGGCCCTGAACTGAAAATGACTGGTTCCCAGCCTGAAGCGGAGGAATCTTCTGGAGCGTCTGTTCATTTTATGTGATAGTACGCATCCCAAAGGTCTATAGAGCACATCCAGTTTCCTTTGCCCAAAAGGGGAAGAATGGATTGCAGCGTGACCATCGAAATTTTGTTTTCTTGACTGATTTGTTCAAGACACTGAGATCCAAAATCGGTCTCCAGTCCCCTGTTTTCTTTGGAACTAAAAGAACCTTGAGTAGATTCGGATCCTTGTTGGTCTGCTGGCACTGGCTGAATTGCTCTTTTGCAAGCAGTTTTGAAATTTCCAAAGCTGCTATATCCCTTTGAGCGGGTGGAACATCTGGAAGGGATTTTTTGACTGATTTGGAAAACGAAGAAAGGGGATAGAATAGCCTTGAAATGATGGACTGTACCCATTTGTCTTGAGTCAGGGATAGCCAGGCTTCTGGGTACAGTGACAATCTTCCCCGACTGCCTCGAAGATGGGCAGTCGGGCAACACCTCAGGGATGCTGAAAGGGCTTGTCAGGAAGGCTTCCCGATTGCCCTGGTTCTGCGGACCCCCTGCCCCTAGGGCGGCGTCTACCATTGTTATTCCCACCTCTGCCTTTGGTAGGAAAACGACTCTGTCGTCAGGCGAAGTCCCTTGAGATTGTTTACGGAACCACATCTTTCCACCCTTCTGGCCTTTGGGGTAAGGCCTGGAAGGAGTCGAAAACGGACTCCGGCGGCAGAAAGGGTCTTGCCATCAGTCTCGCACCTAGTCAGGGTTTCTTTCACTTGAGGACCAAGAGATGATCCATCAAAAGGGAGTTCGTGAAAGACGTCTTGAAAGGGTCCGCAAAATTGCATAGCCGCATCCAGGCGTGCCTACGTAAGGCTACACCTGTCCCTGCGGCTCTGCTCGCTCCATCGGCCGCGTAAGAGAGGAGGCGCATGGAGGAGTTGGATATGGAATTAAGGGTAGCCAGCTGTGTGTTCATCTTTTCTTGGAAACCCGCAGCTGTAGGATCCTTTAACATTTCACTCGCTTCCTTGATCAAGTCCCTTTGAAGACGAGTGAAATGGCACAGGTAGTTCAGCGAACGCATGGTAAATGTCGCTGAGGAGAACATCCGCTTCCGTACCTATCCATGGACCTAGATTCCTTGTTAGGTGGATGGACAGGTACTGAAGGATCAGCCAGTTCCTTCTTTGTGGCAGCAGCTACCACCATAGCATCCACAGAAACTCCTTTTGATAAAAATTGCTTGTCTGATGGAGCTGTGATGAACTTAGAGGGTCTCCTGGGAGTGGGGTCCACTGAATCAGGAGCCGTCCATGCCTTCTTAGCAACCACCTGCATGAGGGGGTCGAAGGGAGGGGACACCCAGGAGGTGGAAGGACGAGAGCCAAATGCCTCAAGATACACAGATTCGTCCTCCGAAGGGTTGAGGGCTGGCCAATTTCCCCTCTGTTTCAGAATCTCCAGAATGTCTGCAAATGAGACATCTTCAGAAGGGGAACGGGGGGAACCCTCAGAATCATCCAAATCTGTGTCTGACGTGATAGACTCAGGTGAGTCAATGTGTTTCCTCTTGCACTTCCTCTTCCGAGGGGGCTCTTCTGCCAAATCAGGAGAGGCCTCGGAAGAGGATGAAATCCCACAAGGGCTCCTGAGGAGCTGGCTCTCTGCGGTCCGGGATGAGGGAGTGAGTCGACTTACCCTGAGGCAGCATAGAGGGAGGGGCGGACGGAGCCGACTGTGGAGTAGAGCCAGGCTCTAACACACTCCGCATGACCTCGAATGCACCCCTGTCAGGCAGAGCCAGAGGTCCCGCTCCGAGGAGCTAAGAACCCCCCTCGGCACCGACAGTGATGGCTCCAAGGCCGATGTCGGAGCCGAACTCACCAGCGCCGAAGCTCCGAGAGGGAGAGGGGGGTCGGACAAGGGTCGATGCCACTCACCCCTCGAGCCGACGAGGGAAGTCCGGCGCCGAGATTCTTCCAAAGAAGAAAACGGAGCGACGCGGAGCCGAAGACAATTGTCTCGGCTCGAAGTAATCACAGTCTCGGTTCCGCGACCCGGCTCCGAACTCAAGAGAGTCGAAGGAGGAAAATGTTGATGGACCGGGGCAGGCATCGACTGATGAGTCGGGCTCTGAAGCATCTGGGCTAGTGCCTCGGACTTAAGTAGTCGACTCACTACCCTCTGGAGGTCATGATCGGACAGCCTCGATGACCTAGAGGAATGAGACCTTTGGCTCCGTTCAGACAGCAGGGGAGATCCTGGAGCCGAATGAACGGAGCCAAGAGATGGTGACCTAGACCTCTTCCTAGTTGTCGGTTCCGAAGGTCTGGTCGGAGCCGACACGGGAACCTCAATAACCTCGGCTCCGGCCGGAGCCGAGGGAGCCACAGAAACTGTGGACTGAGACTTATCGGCTCCAGCCGGAGCCGATAAAGGCAAAGGTTGAGCAACCTGAGGTCTCGGCTCAGAAGCCGGAGCCGAAGACCTCGATGCCTTAGAGGGCTTCCCTGTTGAAACTGACAGGGAATCCTCTGGCTTCAGTAAGCCTCTAAGAATTAATTTGTTTTTTCTTTCCTGCAGGACCCTGGGGCTGAAGCCATGGCACACAGCACAGGAGTCCTGCAGGTGCAAAGGCCCCAGACAATAGACACAAGAAGTGTGAGCGTCTGTCAGAGACATTTTCTGACAGCACGCATCACACTTCTTGAATCCGGAGACCTTTGCTTCTTTAGACATTTTTTTTTTTTTTTTTTTTTTGACTGACAGGTGTACACAAACACTCACCCAAACACACAAGTTATACCCTGTCAGGAAAACACAATAAATTTAGTAGTTATACTAGTATTTAAAGTACACTAAACTAGAATAAACTACAAGAAACACAAACACTCCACTAGGGAAGGGAAGGCCTAAGGGCCCAATGGAAGAACCAAAGGTTCTTTGGGAAAGAAAACGGAAAAATTTAGGGTCGGGAATAAAGTTTTCTAATCTACACTAACTAAGAAAGAATATTAACTTAAAAGGGGTTTTAAAGAGTAATTTTTACAAGAAAAATTAACACTCACCAGGAACCGGTAGAAACAACCAACCTCGAAGCTGTAGCGGCAAACGAGATCTGGGATAACTCTCGCCTAGCATTGTGGGATATAAGGGGAGCCTCGAGCCGGTGGAACCAACTCTCAAGCTTTTAGAGTGGCCGAGTCGGAGCCGAGGTCGGCTCCGAACCCATCCAGCAAGAATGAAGGCGAGATAGACAACTTAACATGGTACCCTTTTAAGATTAGTTTACTGTGCCTCTGTCTAGCAGGGACACAGGAGAGATCCCAGGGGTGAATTTGCAATTTCCCATCCACGCGTCCAAATTTCGCTTGAAGAGGGTCAGCAAGGGGCTATGTCTAACATGAATTGGGATTCTATTCCAGAGTGAGGGGAGCCTCTGGGAAATGAATCTGTCCCTCCAGCATGTCCTATTTATTTTTGTGCTGAGGTTTAGGTCCCTGGAACATGTAGCTCTAAGGGACTTGGATTTTTTGAGGTGGAGCATGTCCATTAATTCTGGGTTTGACATGGCTTTGTACGTCAGGCATAGATCACCTCTGAGTAGGCGGTAAGCAACTGAGTAGAGCTGGAGTTTCTTTAGTCGAGCTGCATAGGACATCTGTTTGTAGCCCATGATCATTTTGGTGAGGTACTTTTGGGGTCTCTCCAGTTGCTGCAGGTGTCGGGTAAGGTACATCCCAAAAGGGGCATTGTATTCAATTATGGGCCTGATGAGTGACGAGTAGAGGGGCACAATGACCTCTCTTGATCTAGATGCGAACCCTTTCGTGATAAGGTGGGCTATATAGAAGGTCTTTCTAACCACTTTGGCAATGTGATTATCAAAGGAGAGATTACTATCTACGTTGGTCCCCAAATCTCTAATTACTTCTTCCAGACTTAATGGATTACCACCTATGTGGTAATTTGTGGGCACCTTGTTTTTCCCAAAGGGATGACTATGCACTTTTTAGCATTTAGCTTGAGGCCGTGGCTCTGGCACCAAGCATCCGTCTCTGTGAGACCCTTTTGGAGGATGCTTGTGTCAGCTGGAGATTCGATTATGGCCCCCAATTTGCAGTCATCTGCGAACTTTGTCAGCCATAATCCCCCCGTGTTAGCCTGAACCTCAGAGAAGTATATACCAAACAAGAGAGGTCCCAGAACTGAGCCCTGTGGGATGCCACTTGTAACTGGTTTGGATTCGGACATGGCACCTGCGATTCTGACCATGTGGGTTCTATCTCTGAGCCAGTTTGTAACCCATCTTGTGATATAGGGGTTGATATTTAAGCTGGTAAGCTTATTTATGATGCCAGTGGGGTATTGTGTCGAAGGCTTTTGCGAGGTCCAGGTAGGCTGTGTGGACTACCTTGCCCTCATCTATGACTTTGGTAACTGTTTCAAAGAAATCAACTAGGTTTAAGAGGCAAGATCTGCCCTTAACAAAGCCGAATTGGGTAGGGTCCAGTGTCTGGAGGCTCCCAATGTCTTTGTTTATGAGTTCCATGATAATATGCTCCATAGCTTTACAGACCAGACTAGTCAGGCTTATGGGGCGATAGTTGCCGGGGTCCGTTGTGGCACCACCTTTGTGGAGTGGGACCACTGTAGCTGTACGCCATTCTTTGGGTACATATCCTGTAGTAAGGCTAAGTTGAACAGTGACTTAATGTGAGGGTTCAATTCTTCTTGGAGCTCGTGTAAGACACAGCCTGGGACACCGTCCGGTCCCATAGATGCTGTGTTTTTTGCTTTGGAGAGGGCAGCTTTCACCTGTGCATCTGTGATGTCAGGGAGGTTACATTCAGTTGGGATAGGTGTTTGCTCCTTTGGGGGGGAAGGGGGGGGAAAGTTTGTGCTGAATCTGTCTGCCGGGATGTTGGCTATGTCTGTAGGTTTGGTATATTTTGTACCGTTATGCAACAATTCAGAGCATATCTGGGAGTTTCCGCCCATGTTCCTGACGTAACTAAAGAAGGCCTTGTGATTATCTTTAGTGTCTAGGGCAATTTTTCTTTCGAAACTGGCCTTTGATGATTTTATGAGGGATCGAAGTTTCTTGCTAATACTGATCAAAGATGCCTTCCCTTTTTGGGATTTTGCTCTGTCATGTAGTAGCTTCCTCCTTCTGTTGTATAGCTTATTTATGGCTGGGGTCCACCAGACCGGTCTCCTGTTTTTGGAGGAGTGAGTCTTGGTTTTATTTGGGATAGCACGATCCATGCATTCCTGCAGGTGCTCATAGAATGCATTTCTAAAGGATTCTGCGGATTGGGCTGTATTATCCTCTGGCCCAGGGGCTATGAAGGATTCCACCTCAGTCTTGAGAAGTGCAAAGTTGGCTTTTGAGAAATTCTTTACAGTGATTTCCTTGGCTGGGGGTGGGGACGGGATATGGATGTCCAGGGAAATTTGTTTATGGTCTGATCTTACCAATGAGGGGTTTACCTCTGGTGTGGAACATAGAGTCCCCATGTTGGTGATGACCAGGTCCAATATGTTGTTCCCTCTTGTGGGAGTGGTGACCAGTTGTTCCATTGCGTTAGAGTTTATAAATTCAAGGAACCGTTGGGCGAGGGTGTTTGGGCTTGAGTAGTTTTCCCAGTCAATGTTTGGGTAGTTGAAGTCACCCAATAACATAGTGTTTGGAGAGACCTTCATATTCTCCAGTGTTCTCAGGTATGCCAAGTGGGGTTCCTGTAATAGGGAGGGTGTTCTGTAGCAGGCTACATACTGAAAGGCAGTTTTGCCCGCTGTTAGTTGCACATGGATGGTTTCCGATGCTTTGTGCAGTGCCACTAACCTGGAGGTGTAGGTATCTTTGATGAATATAGATACTCCCCCTCCTTTTGTGCTTTAGTCTGAGTTTTGGGGCCGAAACGCATGGTATGAGTTATAACCTGGTAGTGCTGGGGTGCTCTCAGGAGCCTTGAACCAGGTTTCTGTTACTGCACAGACATCGATTTTCTCCATACTGAGGAGAGTCTCGAGTGCATGCATCTTGAAGTTTAGACTTCTGGCATTGAGTAGCATTACCTTTAGTTTTTTTATCTTTGGGTTGTCTATGGAGGTGGGTTTGTCCTTTGAGCCTTGCCTAAAAAAGGCACTATGGGGTGGCAAGAGCCTTGGCGAGTATACGAAAGCCTAAGGGTGACAGGTGCAAGCCGTCCCTAGCGAAGCAACGTGGCTTGTCGAGCATGTCATCCCAGGCTGACAGACACTGGATCCCCTTTGAATGACACCAATACTTTAGCCAGTTGTTAAAACTGATCATTTTGTCTTTATACTGTGGCATCATTCTTGGTGAGGGCAAGATGCTACTCAAGGTCAGGGTCATACCAGCCTGGGCTACATGGTCAGAGAGCTCCTCTATGTCTCTTTTCATGTAGTCCAGAGAGGTACGTCTCAGGTCATTTACACCAGCATGGACAATGACGGAGTCATACTTGTACTTGCTTTGGAGTGACCTGAGTGCTTGCGTTATGTGGTGGATCCTAGCACCCGACAGGCAGCTTACAGTGACCTTCTCCTTGTTCAGTCTGGTGAGCGGGACGTCAGTGTGCCGGACAATAGAGTCCCCTATAACAAGTGTATCTGGTGTGTTGTTTGGCTTTAAGGGCTGTGACTGTGGGGCACACTGATTTTGTGAGATATGTGATTTGTGGGTATTGTTGAGGGGTGGCTGTTGCTTGGATATCTGCTTAGGAGGTCTTTGCTGTTTAGGCAGATTTTTATTTAGAGCCTCCGGGTATGTTTTGTGTGTTTATGTGTTGGGTATGCAGATGCAATAGGTCTGTGTGAGACTGGATTTGTGGTGTGGGTGGTTACCTTTTCCTCCTGACTGACTGTGCCAGTCTAGGGTTGAGAGAGCTCTGCCTCCAGTTTGGCTGTGTAACTGCATCTCTCACATGTATTAGAGTTTGTTGGAAGGAGGAGAGGGTTGTCTGTATACATAAGGCAATTGTAACATTGCCTCAAAATTCCCAGATTCACCAGTTGGACTGGAGAGTAACCTTGAAACTGACCCTTGGACATACCAGATTAGTATAGGGAACTGTTTTTTTACTGATCAGATTAGGGAAGGGAACTGATTTTTCACTTGATCAGGACGGACCAATCGGGAATCTAATACTTATGAGAAGTCAAGGAGGGTGTAGTGCTTTAGTTAGTTAGTGTTTCCTTATAAGAGCCAAGCAAGTGCAGGGCTTTAGAAAGAGAATAGAGTGATTACTTTGAGAGTTTGAACAGTTCTAAGGGAAAAAGTGAAGAGCAGACTTTGTGGAGCCTGGAATACTTTAAACCTGTTTAGGCGGCGCTGCCCGACGCTGCTCAGTGCGCAAAACCATGCAAAAAGAGAGTTGTAGGGTTTTAAGAGAGAGAGAGATCAAGGAGTTTAAAATTGACCCAAAATGGCCAATAAAACTACAGCTTCTAGGTAGTAACCACTCCTCCAGGGACAGGCAGGCTGTTCAATGTTAACCACTCCCACTGGTGAACACAGAGACTTCCCTTTAGCCCAAGCAAGCACTGGCCTTCTAGAAACTTCCAAACAGTTCAGAACTGCAAATCTGTAACTGAACTTTCTTAACTTTCAGAAAGTGGGAAAAAAGCAAGATTTTTTTTGTTTTTCTTTTCTTTTTGTTGTAGTTTAAAGGTAGCAGAGATACACAAGCAGCAAAATAATCACAACAGTGCAATAAATGACCCCACACTTGAGTGCTAGGCCAAAATCAGGTAAAATGCAGTTTTTAGAGAAAAAACGATTTTAAATTAAGTGCAACACAGGAAATGCAGTAAACAGGCTCTAGATGTGTTCCAAGTACTGTTACTGTTACAGATATAAACTTTAGCAAGCCGGAAAATGCCAAAAAGTAGGCGGCAAAGCAGTAAAACTTAACAAAAAATCAGAAGAAAATACTTAAAATCACAAAAGTGGCTCCTTTTCTATGGTACTTAAGTATTATCGCAACCACATTTTCCGACGTGCTGGACTTTCTTCTCTTTTACTCAAACAATGACAAGAAAGTGTAATCAGGAAGGGTAGACTGTAAAAAACTCTTCTGGGATGTTGGTGGTGGCTTTTTAAAATGAGTAAGGGTTCAAATTTGAGGATTTGTGGCTAGCGTGCTTGAAAGACATCAAGCATTGAATTCAGCGAGCGATCGCAGTGGCTGTCTGTATATACGTACGTTGGCCTGAAAGGAGTGTGGGCAATCATAGCGTACGATGTTATAAACACACACACACACACACACACACACACACACACACACACACACACACACACACACACACACACACACACACACACTCACACTTCCAATGAATTAGCTGCTTTTGAGCACACTAGCCACAAATCCTAACATGTGCAAACCCTTACTAGTTTTACAACCCACCACCAAGATCGTGTTTTAACAGCCTACCCTTCCCGATGACTTTTTTAAGAAGTTAGACTGGGTACTGCTTTGCTTTTCTTTCCTGATGCTTTCTGTTCTCAGGGCAAAGGCTGAGAACGCGGAACGCGTTTTAAGTGGAACATTGGACTTTCTTAACTGACATCTTGAGATGCTGGCAGTAAATGGGGAAACCTATTTTTCAAACCTTATTTTTTCAGCCATTGAAGTGAAAAACCATCCTAAAAACAATAACACATTAAAGAAAACACGTCTTTGAGGTTTTCTCATACTTCATTGGTCCCAGTTGACACAAGGAGAAGCAACCAGCATCAGGGCGAAAATGTGGTTGCGATAATACGTAAGTACTATATATATATATATATATATATATATATATATATATATATATACACACACACATATATATATATATATATATATATATATATATATATATATACACACATACACAACACACACACACACACACACACAGACAAAGAATGAAGCTTTTGACACAATTCTCCACTCAGGCATAGTAGAAAATTTAAATAAACTGTGAATAAACCCCTATGTCATTCACTGGATTGGCATCTGGCAAACAGATCAGCCACAGGAAACCAAAACAGAGGATGCTACTACCACGAAGAGACATGTCACAAATGGAGTTCCCAAGGATACTGTGCTGGGACCACTCCTGTTTGGTATCCACTTTTTTGAAGTAAAAGCCAGTATCAAAGGGCACTGTCTGACTGAGTTTGATGATAACTGCAAGCTAGAAGCCATTCAATCCTCAAATGACTTGACCATCCCACAAGAAGTTTGTCCCAAATAAAAATATGGTGCCAAAATCATGGACTGAAACTAAATGCCAAAAAATGCATTGCTGTATCCTTTTGAAGTTATCTACCTCAGGGAACTACCATATTGATGATTAGCCCCTAAGAGTTGACCTAGTTATTCGGGATTTGAGAACTTATGTGGACAGTGACCTAACTTTTGACCAACATATGCCCATTGTTGTTAGGGTTGCCACCTTTTAAGGGGGCCAAAGTGGGACATGGGGGTGTGGCCAATATGACACTGGCCACACCCTCTACCATGATGTCACTACAGGAGTGGTGAAGGAGATGCTGTTATGGGTATGACGGATGGCTGCTGGAGTGGCTGGTTGGCTGGCTGCTGAAGTGGCTAGCTGGCCGGCTGCTGGTGTGGCTAGCTGACTGCATAGCTGGCTGCTGGAGTGGCTAGCTGGTTGGTGGGAGTAGCAGCTGGATGGATGAATGACTGGATGGATGTCTGAATGAATGGATACCTGGCTGGATGGATGGCTGGCTGCATGAATGGATGGATGGCTGGCTGGCTGCATGAATGGATGGATGGATGGATGGATGGATGGATGAATGGATGGATGGATGGATGGATGGATGGATGGATGGATGGATGGATGGATGGATGGATGGATGGATGGATGCATGAATGAATGGATGGCTGGCTGGCTGCATGAATGAATGGATGGCTGGCTGGCTGGCTGGATGGTTAGAAAAAAGCAAAACAAATCTTGGTCGTTTTTTTTAGTGGCTGTAGAAGCGCTTAAAACAAAGCGCTCCCACAGCTGTGATCTTTGCAGGGCTCTTCCTGCCCCATCCCCACCCCTTTCATGAATTGCAGCCAATTGCTGCATGAATTAAAGCAACCAGACCTAACAGGCAGCAGCTTTGCCTGCAGGTCTGGGTTGGTGATGTAACTGAATTGCCGTGGAAAAGCCGGAAGTAATTGCGGTTTTTCCACAGCAATTCAGACAGTGTGATTGAAAAGCGGGACTTTTCAAGTCCCACTATTTTACACAGCAGGCAACGGGATGGGGCAGCTCAACCCGTGAATGTCCTGATGACAACGGGATGGGTGGCAACCTTAATTGTTGCAAGAAAATCCTTCTATATTGCACAGCTTATAAACAAAACAAAAGGATTGTATATAATTCTAGGGAAGTCACTTCCCCCCTTTACTCACCCCTCATTACACCAGCCATTGAATATAACGTACCCTTTGTGATGTATCTGTCCGGTCACATGAAACAAGTGGAACACCCACATAAATACGTTACTAGAAGGATACAATGCCCAAATAACATGTCCTACATGGACAGATTCAAAGCTCTGTCATTATACTCAGTATCCTACAGACTGCTAACAGATGACCTGTGTCTGGCATACAGGGAATCCTCTGACCCAATATTGATGGATTTACTGCACATTAGTGAGTCAAATGGTACAATAAATACTCAGAGTAGGCATCTAAACATAATCTACAACAACCTCAGACAAGTATATCTCGCAGAGGATACCACTGCTCTGGAACAGACTAGACTCCCCATTCACATAATACGAAGTTCATCCCTATTCATATTCATGTGCAACTTGGATCTATGAATGGAAAACAGAAAATTTACCCCAGGACTGCCCCTTGTGCTACTAATAGACAGAGGTAGCTGCTAAATGTGTTATCCAATGTATGGGTCCCCTCAAATGATCAGTGGTATGATACCTGTTATTCTCATTATGGGTAAAATATATTTATCAACCATGGGATTA